>NC_133822.1:2417171-2584046 GCF_047830755.1 Zonotrichia albicollis | reverse complement strand
CAAGATGATCTTTACAGTTCTTTCCCACCCAAAACATCCTGAGGTTCTGTTGATGCCTTGAGAAGATGAGCTAGAACAGAGCTAAAGAATAAAGCAGGGATTTATTCACAGGATCTCCTCCATGACTGCACCTTGGGCAGCACCAGAGCCCAGCCAGGGCTGCACCCAAGATGAACCAAAACGGCCCCAAAATGCACGAGCGCTCCCGGGGTCTCTCCCTGGGATCAGTTCTGCTCCATTTGCCCCTTGCAGTTCATTGTCCCATCCCAGCTTCAGCCCAGGCAGTCCCACCCTGCTTGTTTTTCTCTCTGCAGCCCACGGGGTTTGTGCTCCTGGGCTGAGATTTGGGGCATTTGTCCTTGGTGCCCAGCTGGAGCAGGAATTGTTTTGTCTCCCTGCTCTGTGCACACAGCTCAGCATCCCTGAATGTGAAGCCCAGACCCACACACCAAAGAATCTGAAAAATATAAAAGTTCAAACCTGAGGCATCACTGTGAACCTGCTAAAGCAAAATGTGGGTGCCCAGTGGTGTCCCCAGAAGCTGTAAAGGTGAGGATGAGCCAGGTGGGCACTTTAAGTTTTAACTCTGACTCCTTTGTCTGTGGATTCAGGGAATTGAGCAGGGGGAAGATTTGAGATGCTGAACCTTGTTGAATTATCCTGGATTTCATCAGAGAATATTTGTTGGCTTTTTTAGCACCCTTCTACTCCTTTCCCCTCACCTTGGCCTTTGTTTCACCCTCTCTGGAAGATCTGAGCTGTGTGTCAAGCCCTCCTGGTTGGTCCTGTGTGAGGAACTGGGGCTCATTTTAATCAAGGCTGAACTGTCATTCCGGTTCATCAATGTCACATTAGCGTCATTTCTCTTCATCAATGTCACATTAACAGTAAACCCCAACTCCCTGATTATTAAAGTGGATGGAAATCACAGCTCTGTGTGTGGCCAAATAGCTGCTCATCAGCAGGGTGCTTGATGGGCCCTGATGGTTTCATTCAGGCCTTAATCAAGGACTCTGTTCTGCCGGGTTTGTCCTCGTGCTGTGGAGTCACATTAACACCTGCACACCCTCCCTGTTCCTGTGCCACTCCCATCTGGGGCACAAACCTGCATTTCAGCCGGGCTGGAATTAACAGCTTAAACCCTCAGTGGTAATGAGACGGAATTAAGAATTGGTGTTTAAGACTGGGAATATTGGGAAGGTGGGGAGTTGTTAGGGAGGGAGGATGAACAAATGTGTTTAGGGCAGAGCACTGCCTGGTTATCCCTGGCATAAACCTTCACTGCCTCATTAACCTGGGGCTGGTTAATTATTGCCTCTGTTTCTTCCCTTTTTCCTGTGCTCTTTCCCTGTATGTCCACATTGCCCCATTCCCCCAAGTTTGTCCCAGTTTTGTCTGGTTACAGCTACAAACTCTGCCTGAATTTGTGCAGGGTGATCCACACTTGGCTCTGAAGGTCCAGGTAAAGCTTTGGGCTTTTAATCCAGCCTAACCTTTGTTACTTCTGTGGGCTCAGTGGTAATGAGACAGAATTAAGAATTGGTGTTTAAGACTGGGAATATTGGGAAGGTGGGGACTTGTTAGGGAGGGAGGATGAACAAATGTGTTTAGGGCAGAGCACTGCCTGGTTATCCCTGGCATAAATCCTCACTGCCTTTATTAACCTGGGGTTGGTTTGATTATTGCCTCTGTTCCTTCCCTTTTCCCCCCTGCTCTTTCCTTGTATCTGCCTTTCCCTATTCCCACAAGTTTGTCCCAGTTTTGTCTGGTTACAGCTACAAACTGTGCCTGAATTTGTGCAGGGTGATCCACACTTGGCTCTGAAGGTCCAGGGTAAAGCTTTGGGCTTTTAATCCAGCCTAACCTTTGTTACTTCTGTGGGCTCAGTGGTAATGAGACAGAATTAAGAATTGGTGTTTAAGACGGTGAATATTGGGAAGGTGGGGACTTTTTAGAGAGGGAGGATGAACAAATGTGTTTAGGGCAGAGCACTGCCTGGTTATCCCTGGGATAAACCTTCGCTGCCTCATTAACCTGGGGTTGGTTTGATTATTGCCTCTGTTCCTTCCCTTTCCCCCCTGCTCTTTCCCTGTATCTGCCTTTCCCTATTCCCACAAGTTTGTCCCAGTTTTGTCTGGTTACAGCTACAAACTGTGCCTGAATTTGTGCAGGGTGATCCACACTTGGCTCTGAAGGTCCAGGGTAAAGCTTTGGGCTTTTAATCCAGCCTAACCTTTGTTACTTCTGTGGGCTCTGTTTGTCTTTTTATTTTCTCTGTAACCAGACAAAAGCTTCCACGTTTCAGCAGAATGGGTGTTTTGGCAGGACTGAACTTGGGATGTGATTTTGGAAGCACAGGTGAGGCTGAGGTTATAGCTAGATGGTCTTTAAGATCCCTTCCCAAACCCAAACCATTCCATGAGGAGTGCAAAGCACCACCACAAAAATCCTGTGGCTCTGTTATTCCTCAAATCATTCCGTGCTCTGTTGAATTCCCTTGAGGTTTTTGCCTACCTGTGACCCTTTACTAAAGAATAATTTCCTTTTCCCCATTTGGCACAAAAGATCCCAGTCCAGTGCAAGGAGCATTTTGGTAATTCATTAGTAATTAGCAGAAATTGCAAGTTAACCAGCAGTGTAACAGGAGAGGTGACAGGATGAAGCTGCTCAGGCACCAAATTAAATTCCTGTGATCCCTGAAGTTTCCCCACACTTTGAACAGTATATTTGTGCTAGAATTCCATACAAATACCCATGGATGTGTGAGCATTTAAGAGTAAAGGAGTAAGATTTGAGCAAAGGGGTTTGTGATGCATTTCCTGCACCTCAGCCCAGGCTCTTTCTGCCTGAAGCCACTTGAGCTGCTGAATTTCCAAACATCCTTCCCCCAATTCTTGCCTCAGTTTCTGTGTGCACTGAGCACTTTCCCAAGAATTTTTGCCCAACTTTTAGTGCACAATTGAGTCAGTCCTGCCACAGGCTTTGCTGGCATTAGACTTAATTAGTTCCAGCCTCATTAAAGGGAAGATAAAAGATAAAACCTGTCCTGGGGTGTTTGTCAGTGGCAGATGTGCTGTGTCAAAGGGAGTTACAGTTAACATTTCACTGGTTTGGATGGCAGCTAAAAGGTGCTTCCATCTTCTTCAGCAGTCTCCAGGCCAGTTAAAAAAAGGTCAATATTCTGCTTCTGGCACCAGGGTGTGCTGGTGTTTACAGGGTCGCAGGACAAGGGAAGAGATGAGGATCTGACTCCATGTTTCAGAAGGCTGATTTATTATTTTTTGAAATATATTATATTAAAACTTACTAAAAGAATAGAAGAAAGGATTTCATCACAAGGCTAGCTAAGAATAGAAAAAGAATGGAATGATAATAAAATCTTGTGACTGACCAGACAGTCCAATACAGCTGACTGTGATTGGCCATTAATTAGAAACAACCCCATGAGCCCAATCCCAAATGCACCTGTTGCATTCCACAGCAGCAGATAATCATTGTTTACATTTTGTTCCTGAAGCCTCTCAGCTTCTCCGGAGAAAAAAATCCTAAGGAAAGGATTTTTCATAAAACATATCTGTGACACCAGGGCACTCCTGTTTTTCCAAGATCCCACCTCACCCATGGTCTGATTTCCAAGTGACACCCTCAAAAGACAACCAAAAAGCAAATAAAATAAAGAAAATGCAGGTTCCATCTTAAAAACAACCCAGTTTTTTGCAAAGCACTTTGGAAAGAACAAATTCCTGCGTGCACTCTTCATTAGTGAGACCTGGATTTAATTGGACTCCTTAAACCAAAAGCCCTGGTGGCTTCTTTACCCTGGCGTCACTTGGCAAAGAATCCACTCATTAGGAAGAAGCTCTGCCCTTTGTTTCCTCCTGTACTTTTCTCTTGTTGGGGTCTGTTTTTAAGCTATATTAAAATCAAATTTAAGCACTGTGCTCCTTGAGTGGGATTTGTAGAGCTCAGCATCTCCTGCCTCAAATTTCTTTCCTCTGGAGCAGCAGCTGAATCCAAGCTCAGCTTTAGCAGCACTGGGAAGCTACAAGAGAGTGAGAAAAGGGATGTTGGAAGGGATGATGGAAGCATTTTGTTTCCTCCTGTACTTTCCTCTTGTTGGGGTCTGTTTTTAGGATATATTAAAAATCAAATTCAATCATCATGCTCCTCAGGTGGGATTTGTCGAGTTCAGCATCTCCTGAGCTGGAATTCTTCCCTCTGGAGCAGCAGCTGAATCCAAGCTCAGCTTTAGCAGCCCAGCAAGAGAGTGAGGAAGAGGATGGTGGAAGATTTGGGGGTGGCAGAGCCTGTTTTATCCCCTGAGGACTCTGGAGCCACGGAAAGCCTTTGGACTGAAGATCCACAGTGAAAATTAACACAGAAGCTGCTTGCAGACCCAAACGGACTTTTAAAATCTGGATTTTTTTATCATCCACATGGCCACAGCAGCATCTGAGGTGGAGATTTCACCCTGGAGCTCAGCAGATCCAAAGGCAGGTTATGAAGTTCCTGTCTGGCTCTAAAATCAGCTCAGGTTTGGGTTTATCAGCAGCACTTTAAGGCTGTAGTGGACTCTGGAAGTCAGAGTAGCTGTGGGCAGGTGTAAAGTGTTTTCCTCTCTCAGTATTTTATACCTTTCATGTTGTTAGAGCTGTGTGATAAATAATAGGATTATTGATATATTGGTACATGGTTTTGTAAGGCTTTAATTGAACAAGAATCCTTTACAACTGATTCCAAACTCATTTATGGCTGGCATCGTGATACACTTTTTTATTTTGGCAAGCTGGAACTTGATAAAACCCAAGTAATTTTGCATTTTTTCAGTGATATCCGCCTATGGTGGAAAAAACAGCCATTTTTTGGGATCATTTATCAATGAATTGGTGCTGGGTTTTTTCTGGAACTGCCACACAGGAGACATGAAAATCAATGACACAATTTACAAACAAGAGTAATTTCAGCTGTTTATACACGATCACATCTCTGCTCCCCAAGGAAACTGCTGAAGGAACATTGTAAGTTTAAGAACAGCTTTATTTTTATAAACACTTCTTTTAATTGCTGAGCTGAAGTTGTGTTTATTACTGAAAACTCCCAAGGCTTTCTGCAAACACTGCCGTCCCGATTTAGTTCTGTATTTTCATCCTCCTGGTTATGCTCTGTTTTTCTCATCTCTTCTTAAACTCATTTATTCTTCAGGTTTCCACATATTATGGAAACCATCTCTGTTTGCCTGAGACCAATTCCAGCTTTTTAAGTGAACAATACTAAAAGTTAACAAATAACTTTGTTCTTTAACACCATCCTCATGTAAGGCTTGGAAGTTTTACAGAAATATTCTTATTACTCAGTATAAGCTTTGTCTGAAGTACCTCAATGTTGATTTTCCAGACTAATAAAAGGAGCAGAGAGGGATTTACCTCGTTGGTGTGCAGCACCAAAGGCTGTATTTTACAACCTATTTTAAATTCTTTAAATTCTTAAATTTAAGCTTTTAATTCTCAAATTTAAACTTAAGCTTAAATTTAAGCTTTAAATTTTCTTCCTACCCAAACCATTCCATGATATCTTGGATATCCAAGATATCATTCCATGATATCTTGTCCAACCTTGTCTTGGACCCTTCCAGGGGCAGCCACAGCTTCTCTGGGAATTCCCAGCCAGGAATTCCTAACTTTGGGAAGGTTCTTGCCTTTCCTGTCTTCCTTTTGCTTGAAGATTGATTTGCTTGTTTTTGCAAGAAGATCGAGCTTCGTTCCACCTTGCAGCGATCCCCCCTCTCCTTCTGGTTTTGTCACTCATCCAAAATCCCAATTTCCAACCAAGGAATTACCTGTATCCCATTTTGAGGAGGAGGAGGAGGAGAATCCAGCTCATCCTGCAATGGCAGCTCCACTGCTGGAGGAGGATCCCTGGATTTCCCTGCTCCAGCCAGCTCGGAGTGACTGTGAAAGGATGGATGGACTCCCCTGGCTCTGCTCTCCATCTCTGCAATTCCCTTTGAAACCTTTCCCAATGGATTCAGTAGGATTGTGACCTATTTTTGCTATTGAAAAATTCAAATTATGCTCTGTGAGCACTCTGGAGCTGTTTTAGTCACTACAGAAAGCAGCTGAGCAGGGGAGCCAGCTGGGTGTGCTTTGCTGCCTCAGCCCTGCTCTGCTGTCCCAAATATGGGTTTTGGGGAAAAGCTGCATGTAACTCGTGTCTGTGCTTGGGTGAGAGTATAGAACAATCCAAACCATTCCTTT
Source organism: Zonotrichia albicollis (assembly GCF_047830755.1). NCBI lineage: Eukaryota > Metazoa > Chordata > Aves > Passeriformes > Passerellidae > Zonotrichia > Zonotrichia albicollis. The sequence continues at coordinate 2,577,792 of NC_133822.1, read as the reverse complement.
TGGGACTGCTGAGAATTTCTTAAAGCTCAATTGACCTGACAAATGGGCTTTTTTTGTTCGTTCTTTGTTTTTCACCACTTCTCCCCAGTCCCTCTCTAATCCTTTCAGCACATGCAGAAATGGATTTCTTGCAAAACTCTGATGGCACAGCGACCTGTCCTGTGATTGCCAGCCATTACCTTCTGTGTGAAACCCATTTCCCTAAATTCTCCCATTCCAACATCTCGATTTCCGAGTGCCTGTCCCACTTTTCTTTCTTTGCCATTAACAGGAATTTCTGAATACATCTCCTTGCAACAAATTAAACGAGGTTACAGCTTGGCACAGGAGCCTCAGCTCCCCTTTGTGTCTTCAATCTTTGAACTTTGGCTTTGTCCTTTTGCTTGTTGTTCCCTGAATGTTCTGGCACGAGGACAAAATTAAAAAGCACTTTAGCTGCTGCTGAATGCTGGGTGATGCTGAACCCTGGTCTTGAAATGGAAATTAAAGCCCCATCTTTTTTACATTCCTTTTCTTAAGCAACAGGATATTGATCCACTGGGTTGAAGTCTATGAAAGAGCTGCTCTGTTATCTTTCTTGCTGGTTTATTTTTCTGGAGGAGCACGTTTCAGTTTCCTGTGCGTTCAGCGGCCTGAAAGAAGGTGAAGATCAGATTGAGGTTATTAGAGGGATAAATCTTGTGCTTCATTCAGGGCTTTCTTATCCTGCCTCATGCCACTGATAAAAGCAGTGGGATCTGAGGCCCAGCTTTGTCTGGAAGGTTTTTAACTGTGGGAAGGGCTCCTGTTAAATGCCTATTTGAGATTAAAGTCAGATGCATCAAAACCATTGATGTGTTACGCCTGAGCTGAGTTCCTGTTTGGAGTTTCAATGTGTTGCAGTGCAGTTGGACACAGATCTTTGTAGGGGCAATGTCCCAGCTCTTCCATGCAATAATTTCCTGGGAGCTGCTGCATAAGAACTGAGCTTGGACCCGTTTTGGGAGCAGTGGTTTGTGGAGATTCTCAATTCAGCCAAAGAAAAAACTGAGATCGTTTTTCCCAGGCTGAGCCTGGGAATCTTAGAGGAAACATGTCATGGACATATTTGATGAAAAATCCTTTTGGTAGGATTTTTTCTCCTGAGAAGCTGAGAGGCCTCAGGAACAAAATGTAAACATTGATTATCTGCTGCTGTGGAATGTGACGGGTGGATCTGTGATTGATCTCATGTGGTTGCTTTTAATTAATGGCCAATCACAGTCCAGCTGTCTTGGACTCTCTGAGAGTCACAAGATTTTATCATCATTCCATTCTTTTCCTTTCAAGCTTTCTGATGAAATCCTTTCTTCTATTCTTTTAGTATAGTTTTAATATAATATATATCATAAAATAATAAACCAGCCTTCTGAAACATGGAGTCAGATCCTCATCTCTTCCCTTGTCCTGGGACCCCTGTGAACACCACCACGGAAAGAATTAAAACAATTATAAAACAATTATTATCTCTCTTTCTGTAGCCATTGTTTATAGTTCAGGTTTTCCACAGTGTGCTGTTCATGGTCACCAATGGTGTGAGATGTTTCTACTTGGAGACCAATCAAGGATCACCTTAACAAATCACATTATAAAAGACCCACTTCTTTCATTAAATTGCCTTCTGATCCACCTGGAGACTGGAATCTTTCTTTCCATCCCAGACTCAGTGTCAGTGGTGGCTTTGGAGTGGCTATTCCCAGCTGCAAGCCCCAGCTCTGGGTGGTAGTATCTGTGTAGTAGGGGCTGTGTAGGTGCTCACTGCTGGCAGAACATTCCAGTCTGCCTTGGTTTGGCTCCATCCCTTCTTCCTGACTCGAGATTTCAGGAAAGATTTAAAAAAAAGATTTCAGGAAGGAGCCAATTGGCTCCTCTGCACTCAGTGGCTCACAGAGCTCACCCAGCTCTGGGTGGTAGTATCTGTATAGTAGGGGCTGTGTAGGTGCTCACTGCTGGCAGGACATTCCAGTCTGCCTTGGTTTGGCTCCATCCCTTCTTCCTGACTCGAGATTTCAGGAAAGATTCAAAAAAAAGATTTCAGGAAAGATTCACAATTGGCTCCTCTGCACTCAGCGGCTCACAGAGCTCACCCAGCTCTGGGTGGTAGTATTTGTGTAGTAGGGGCTGTGTAGGTGCTCACTGCTGGCAACACGTTCCAGTCTGCCTTGGTTTGGCTCCGTCCCTTCTTCCTGACTCGTGATTTCAGGAAAGATTAAAAAAGAAGATTTCAGGAAGGAGCCAATTGGCTCCTCTGCACTCAGTGGCTCACAGAGCTCACCCAGCTCTGGGTGGTAGTATCTGTGTAGTAGGGGCTGTGTAGGTGCTCACTGCTGGCAACATGTTCCAGTCTGCCTTGGTTTGGCTCCATCCCTTCTTCCTGACTCGAGATTTCAGGAAAGATTCAAAAAAAAGATTTCAGGAAAGATTCACAATTGGCTCCTCTGCACTCAGGGGCTCACAGAGCTCACCCAGCTCTAGCTGGTAGTATCTGTGTAGTAGGGGCTGTGTAGGTGCTCACTGCTGGCAACACGTTCCAGTCTGCCTTGGTTTGGCTCCATCCCTTCTTCCTGACTCGAGATTTCAGGAAAGATTCCAAAAAAAGATTTCAGGAAAGATTCACAATTGGCTCCTCTGCACTCAGGGGCTCACAGAGCTCACCCAGCTCTAGGTGGTAGTATCTGTGTAGTAGGGGCTGTGTAGGTGCTCACTGCTGACAGAACATTCCAGTCTGCCTTGGTTTGGCTCTGTCCCTTCTTCCCAACTCCATAGGTTTCAGGAAGGATTCACAATTGGCTCCTCTGCACTCAGGGGCTCACAGAGAACTTCTGCAGCACGAGTGGAAAATCCAGCTCCTGGAGGTCAGGCAGAGGGGGAGGCACTGCAGTGTCCTGGGGTTGTTCCACAATCCCATCCCAGGATTTGTCATTCCTGGATGTGCTGCTGATGCCTGAGAGGCTGCCTGGAACAGAGGCTGGGCAGAGCCAGGGAATAAAGTGGGGATTTATTAAAGGTCTAAATAGATAAACCCTGGGCAGGGCAGAGGCTGGCAGAGGCAATGTTGGAGTTCTGGGTGCTGGGAATTGGAGATTTCTGTGCTGCTGGCACTGACCCCCAGAGGACCCTGCACTGCCCTGAGGCCTGGAGAAGCTTCCAGAATGGAATGATGGAACTGGGACTGTGGGTGTGCAGTTTGAACAGAAGTGTGTGATATCACAAGGGGGAAAACATGAAGTTTCGGGTTTTAGAATATAATAATATATATAAAGCTAAGATGGAGATTTTTAGGGCAGTAGCTTCTTCTTCTTCTTAACCTTCTTCATGGCTTTGGGTGCTGACAGACTCTGACTCCCAGGAGAGCACTGCATTTAACCTGAGGCCGTGGAGGAGCTTCCAAAATTACATGATAGCACTGGGATTACAAGTGTGTAGTTGATTAGAAGTGTGTAATACCACAGGGTGGGAAACTTGGAGTTTGTGGTTTTAGAATATAGTAATAGATATAAAGCTAAGACGGAGGTTTTTGGGCAGTAGCTGGTTCTTCTTCTTCACCACCTTCTTCACCTTCTTCTTCTTCACCTTCTTCTTCTTCTTCTTCACCTTCTTCTTCTTCTTCACCTTCTTCTTCTTCACCTTCTTCTTCTTCTTCACCTTCTTCTTCTTCACCTTCTTCTTCTTCACCTTCTTCACCTTCTTTTTCTTCACCTTCTTCTTCACCTTCTTCTTCTTCACCTTCTTCTTCACCTTCTTCACCTTCTTCTTCTTCTTCTTCTTCTTCTTCTTCTTCTTCTTCTTTTTCTTCTTCTTCTTCTTCTTCTTCTTCTTCACCTCCTCCTCCTCCTTCTTCTTCTTCTTCTTCTTCACCTTCTCCTTCTTCACCTTCTCCTTCACCTCCTTCACAGTTTAGGGTGGTATTTTGTAATTAGGATTCCCAAGATTCATGAATTACAAGGTCACAAGTTTTTTGGGCAGATATAAGTTTGGTCTATTTGCATATCAGGGGTCCATTGTCCAATTACATCTCCAGGTGATGAAGTCACATTCCCCCAGTTTGCCCCTCCCAGTTCACTTCTGTTTGTGCTTTTTGGGCCTGAGGCTGTGAGGTGTCCTTGGTTCTCAGGGCAGAGGGATTGTTCTGTGTGCCCAAACTGCACAAACACTGCAGGCAGTTCAGAGCTACACACTAATGCAGTACCAGGAGCTGGGAAAATGTAAAAACTAAAATTTAAGGCATCATCAGGGGAGGACTGCAGCATCCTGGGGTTGTTCCATGGTTCCTGGCTGGCTGCCAGAGCAGATGGGTCCCCATATGGACCCTCACTGGGGCTCAGCCCAGGAGAGGCAGCACTGAAATCAGGAACCTCTCCAGCTTTCATGGGCCTTGCTGTTGTCACAGCAATTACTGGAACAACCATGAAAAATAAACAAATGGATTTAATGAGTGGGTCACTAATCCAGGAACAAATGTTTCCAGCACCTCCTTGCTGGGGTGAGGTGGGCTCTGCGTGTTCTTGTCTCCAGAAATACAAAATGATTTGTTTTGATGCAGCTTTGGGGAGAAAAAAAAAAATGGAATTAAACAAGTTGGTTGTCATTAAAAGCATTGCTGCTGACTGATTTAAGCATGTCTTCATCTCCCAGAAATAATGATGTTCCAATTCATGATTAATAGGAGCAGGTTTGAATTTTAAAAAAAGCAGGGGAAATACATGCTAGGAATGATTTGCCATGGATTTATTCTGTTAATGTAGGGGTTTTCTACAACATAAATATGATATCTGAATTTACATTTCTTTGCTTATTTTCAAGCAGCTCTGTTGCTGTTTTGGATATTCTGTATGAGGTGGATCCTGTATTAGTAGGGATTTTTTTAAAAATAGATATAAACATATAACTTTTAACAGTTTGGGGATTTTTAACATCCTGTGTGATTTTGCAGTAATCTTTCATTTGGGCTCTGGTTGATATTTCTTAGGCTTTGTTCTGGTGTCAGGATTGCAGTGAGAGGTGTGCAATATTTTATAATCCAAGGGAAGCAGCACCAGAGATGTGAAGTTCTGATCTTTCCAGGAGTTTTTGAGGTGGATTTAAATCATTCCAGTGTGTGCATCAGAGGCACTTTTAATGTATTTTGGATGGTGTTCAGGCTGGAAATGAAGGATTTAAGGGGTTGGATGTAACAGGTAACGACTTGAGGACAAATCAGAAGAGATTTGTGAACACAAGGATGTTGCTTGAGGGCTTTCCTTCCCCAGGAACTCCGTGTGGAATGGGAAAACTCAGATGTGTGAATTTGCTTTGTTACCTGCTATTTTATTTAAAAGCTCTCCTGCTCAGATCCAGCCAAAACAGTTTCAGTCATGGACTGAAAATTCAGCATTTTTAGCTCATCAGGACATTTTTTACAGCTCAGTGTCCTCAAAGTCGTGGCCATCTCTATTTAATTTTCTGTCTGTTGGGGAAAGAATAGAAAATAATAGAAAATAGAAATTAAAATTAACTTTTTTTGGTTCTCTTTCCACCCAAATACGCACTGGAACTGGATGAGCTCTAAGGTCCCTTCCAACCCTGACCATTCTGGGATTCCCTGAATTATTCATTTATCCTTTTTTTTTTTTAATGTCCCCCTTTCCTAGGGATTCACTGAGCACAGAGAAGAAAATTTTAATGTCCCATCCAGCTTTGACATGCTGGGGACAGGAGCAAATTGTTCAATTTCCCGGGAAGAATTCAGAAATTAATTCACATCCCTGGAGGGGAGGTGATGCAAATGAGCCCCAGAATTCCCATAGGAAGGTGCTGGCTGGGCTGATTCCTAAAATTCCCAAAATTCCCATAGGAAGGTGCTGGCTGGGCTGATTCCTAAAATTCCCTGAGGAAGATTTCCAAAATTCCCTGAGGAAGCTGCTGGCTGAGGTATATTCCAAAATTCCTTAAGGAAGGTGCTGGCTGGTCTGATTCCCAAAATTCCCTAAATTCCCTGAGGAAGGTGCTGGATGAGGTAATTCCCAAAATTCCCTGAGGGAGATTCCCAAAATTCCCATAGGAAGCTGCTGGCTGAGGTAATTCCCAAAATTCCCTGAGGAAGGTGCTGGGTGAGCTGATTCCTAAAATTCTCTGAGGAAGGTGTTGACTGGAATGATTTCCAAAATTCCCTGAGGGAGATTCCCAAAATTTCCCTGAGGAAGGTGCTGGCTGGGGTGATCCCTAAAATTCCAAAAATTCTGGGAGGAAAGTGCTGGTAGGGCTGATTCCCAAAATTCCCTGAGGAAGCTGCTGGCTGGGATGATTCCAAAATTCCTAAAATTCCCTGAGGGAAATTCCCAAAATTCCCTGAGGGAGATTCCCAAAATTCCCTGAGGAAGGAACTGGCTGGGCTGATTCCCAGAACTCCCTAAATTCCCATAGCAAGATGCTGGCTCAGGTGATTCCCAAAATTCCTTAAGGAAGGTGCTGGATTGGGTGATTCCCAAAATTCCCTCAGGAAAGTGCTGGGTGAGATAATTCCCAAAATTCCCTGAGGAAAGTGCTGGCTGGGGTGATTCCTAAAATTCCCATAGGAAGGTGTTGACTGGAATGATTTCCAAAATTCCCTGAGGGAGATTCCCAAAATTTCCCTGAGGAAGGTGCTGGCTGGGGTGATCCCTAAAATTCCAAAAATTCCGGGAGGAAGGTGCTGGTAGGGCTGATTCCCAAAATTCCCTGAGGAAGCGGCTGGCTGGGATGATTTCAAAATTCCTAAAATTCCCTGAGGGAGATTCCCAAAATTCCCATAGGAAGTTGCTGGCTGAGGTGATTCCCAAAATTCCCTGAGGAAGGTGCTGGGTGAGCTGATTCCTAAAATTCTCTGAGGAAGGTGTTGACTGGGATGATTTCCAAAATTCCCTGAGGGAGATTCCCAAAATTCCCTGAGGGAGATTCCCAAAATTCCCATAGGAAGCTGCTGGCTGAGGTGATTCCCAAAATTCCCTGAGGGAGATTCCCAAAATCTCCTGAGGAAGGTGCTTATTGGGGTAATTCCCAAAATTCCCTAAGGAAGGTGCTGGTAGGGCTGATTCCCAAAATTCCCTGAGGAAGCTGCTGGCTGGGATGATTCCAAAATTCCTAAAATTCCCTGAGGGAAATTCCCAAAATTCCCTGAGGGAGATTCCCAAAATTCCCTGAGGAAGCTGCTGGCTGGGATGATTCCAAAATTCCTAAAATTCCCTGAGGGAGATTCCCAAAATTCCCTGAGGAAGGAACTGGCTGGGCTGATTCCCAGAACTCCCTAAATTCCCATAGCAAGATGCTGGCTCAGGTGATTCCCAAAATTCCTTAAGGAAGGTGCTGGATTGGGTGATTCCCAAAATTCCCTCAGGAAAGTGCTGGGTGAGATAATTCCCAAAATTCCCTAAGGAAGGTGCTGGCTGGGGTGATTCCTAAAATTCCAAAAATTCCGGGAGGAAGGTGCTGGTAGGGCTGATTCCCAAAATTCCCTGAGGAAGCTGCTGGCTGGGATGATTCCAAAATTCCTAAAATTCCCTGAGGGAGATTCCCAAAATTCCCTGAGGGAGATTCCCAAAATTTCCCGAGGAAGTTGCTGGCTGAGGTAATTCCCAAAATTCCCTGAGGAAGGAGCTGGCTGGGCTGATTCCCAAAATTCCCTGAGAAAGGTGCTTATTGGGGTGATTCCCAAAATTCCTAAAATTTGGGAATTTGGAAAAAGTGTGGTTCCTAAAATTCCCTGATGAAGTTGCTGGCTGGGATGATTCCAAAATTCCTAAAATTCCCTGAGGGAGATTCCCAAAATTTCCTGAGGAAGCCGCTGGCTAATTCCCAAAATTCCCTGAGAAAGGTGCTGGCTGAGTTAATTCCCAAAATTCCCAAAATTCCAGCAGCACAGGCTGAAGCCATCAAAGCCGCTCATCCCCCTGCACTCCCGCCGTGCCCCCAGCCCAGCTCCCAATGGATCGGCGTGGCTTTAATGACCGGCCTTGTTTTCTCCAGGAAAATCTCTTCCCAGGGAGCTGACAGATCACCTCTGCCGCGCTTCCCGCCTGTCCCGGCTCTCTCATTCCTCTCCCTAACGAGTTTTGTGGCGCGCAGATAAAATATTCATGTTCCAATAGGTTCTAAACTAATTATCTGCAGCAGGCTCTTGCCTGAGCAGTCGTTTGCTGTTAGCTTGGCTGCAGTTAATGGCTTGGATTTCAGTACAAATAGTCCCTCCTGGCTGTTTCCTGTCACTGATTCTTATCCTAAATGGAATTTCCATACGTGTCTGCAGCTCATTCTCGTGACATCCAAAGGAGCTTTCTCCTCCTGCACCCAGGAAGAGAAGGAGGAGGTGTTGGAGATAATATAATATAATTAATATAATATAATATAATATAATATAATATAATTAATATAATATAATATAATATAATATAATATAATATAATATAATATAATATAATATAATATAATTTATTATATTATTATTATTATATTATATTATTATATGGATTATGCAGTTGCTGCAGCTGCGTTTTTCCTTGAATGCAAATGGCTTTGGTCTGATCTTTTCACACTCAGGGCTTTCCTACACCTGGTGCATTTTTATCAGCGCTGAAATATCAGTTGTTCTACAGGCAGGGACCATCCTGGTCAGGTATTGGAGTTAAACAGCAGAAAAAAAGGGAAGAAATTGATATATCACAGGAAAACACACAGGTGAAACAACCTCAAAATTTGAGCATCCTGGCTGTTTCCTGTCACTGATTCTTACCCTAAATGGAATTTCCATACGTGTCTGCAGCTCATTCTCGTGACATCCAAAGGAGCTTTCTCCTCCTGCGCCCAGGAAGAGAAGGAGGAGGTGTTGGAGATAATATTTTATGGATTATGGAGTTGCTGCAGCTGCGTTTTTCCTTGGATGCAAATGGCTTTGGTCTGATCTTTTCACACTCAGGGCTTTCCTACACCTGGTGCATTTTTATCAGCTCTGAAATATCAGTTGTTCTACAGGCAGGGACCATTCTGGTCAGGTATTGAAGTTAAACAGCATTAAAAAGGGAAGAAATTGATATATCACAGGAAAACACACAGGTGAAACAACCTCAAAATCTGAGCATCCTGGCTGTTTCCTGTCACTGATTCTTATCCTAAATGGAATTTCCATACGTGTCTGCAGCTCATTCTCGTGACATCCAAAGGAGCTTTCTCCTCCTGCGTCCAGGAAGAGAAGGAGGAGGTGTTGGAGATAATACAATATAATATAATATAATATAATATAATATAATATAATATAATATAATATAATATAATATAATATAATATAATATAATATAATATAATATAATATAATATAATATAATATAATATAATATAATATAATATAATATAATATCATTTATTATATTATTTTATGGATTATGCAGTTGCTGCAGCTGGTTTTTCCTTGGATGCAAATGGCTTTGGTCTGATCTCTTCACACTGTGCAGTTGCAGTCAGGGCTTTTCTTCACCTGGTGCATTTTTATCAGCTCTGAAATATCAGTTGTTCTACAGGCAGGGACCATTCTGGTCAGGTATTGAAGTTAAACAGCATTAAAAAGGGAAGAAATTGATATATCACAGGAAAACACACAGGTGAAACAACCTCAAAATTTGAGCATCATCAGAAAATCCTCATGATGTTGATTTGGAGTTGAAGTGTCCTTAAGAAGGACTGTGGTAAAAGCTGAATAAAATGGTTCCAAAAGGGCTAAAAACATGGTGGATTTTCATTGTTCTGCCTGTGGTAATCAAGGGTTTTTCTCCATCCTTTTCTCAGGAGACAAGCCTTTAAAAAAGTATTTAAAATATTGACAGTTCTTAATCTTTTAATGTTGCCATATGTCCACTCAGAGTAAAAATGTAAATACTTCCATACTCTGAATGTATGGCAGTGATTTTGACTAATCACATGTCCATATGCCTAATTGTTGCAGGGATCAAGGCCTGCAACATGGAAATAAATTAGAAATCTTCATTTTTCCTTCTTTTTTTTAAAGAAAAACTTCATATTTATAGCAACTAATTTAAACAGCTTGCAGAAAAAAAAAAATCTGCTGAAGTTTCTGCTAATTTTTTCCCACATTAGTCCTAATGGGATGTTGTATATGCCATGTCTGAAAAATGCATTTAGACATAAAATTTAGTAGAGATTTGTGTTACAGAAGTGGAGAGAGATTCTTGCTGTGGGTGTTTATTTGATACCTGAAGAGATTATTCTGTTTTTCACAGTGGCAAAATTAAAATATAGGTGTTCATTTGCAGGTGTGCATGCTTAAACAGACACTCATAATTAAAAATAATGTTTTGTCTCTTATTTCTCTTCTACAGTAGCTGTTGCTACTGGGTTTGTATTTTTCTTTACTGTGGGTTTGTATTTTGAAAAACTGCATGTGATTATTATGAATGTGCTTGCTGTAAATTTGCCTCTCTTGCATGGCTTTATCAGTGAAAAAAGGGCAAATTTGGGTTTTTCCTGGTTTTACTCCTGGATTTGTGGCCTTCTTGGAGACCACCACCCCACAGTGGCACAAAAGTCAAATAGCATTGAACTCTCATAACAACAGCTTTATAACCCATTCCACCTCTATTTTTAAATTAAATTGTAAAATAATTTGTAAAATAAACAGATATTAAATCATTTAATTCTCTCATCATGCAATGACTCCCTTAGAGGAAATGGCAGTCCCTAAAAGTTGTCACTTGCGCTAATTGAGACCTTGTGCAGTCCAGGGGATGTTTTCCAGCTCCTCATGGACCTCACATGGGTGCACCCTTGGAGAGCAGAGGGATTCACCCAAAATCTGCTGGAAAAGAAATTTCTCCAAAATCCCTGTGTCAGGACCCAGCACATCCCTTCTGGGTGTCCTGGATGGCCAAACCCTGCCAGGGGCTCAGAGACCCTGGCACAGAGCCCACGATGCCCCTGTGGGTTTGATTATGACCCCTGGAGCAAATTACCAACCTGAGATGAAGATCTGCAAGCCATGACAAATTAAGTAGAATTATAGTGAATTTATCATGGGGTGAAAAAGGAGATTTTGGGGTTTTTAGAATGGGGGTTCAGGAGGCAAAATGGAGGAATCTGGGTGTGTCCAGCCTTTCTCCTTCTTCTTCTTCTTGGCCTCCATCTTCTGGGTGATGGTGGCACTTTTGGATTGGTTTAGGGTAGAAGCTCAGTGTCTAACATAGGTGATAGGTATTGGGAAGTTATGGTAAACATTGTAAATGTAATTTGTAGTATAAAGACATAACACTGCCCTGAGGACAGGCAGAGTGCCTGGACTGTCTTGCTGAACAGACATCAGCTGGACAGGAGAAAGAATTTTATAGATAAGAAACAATAAACAACCTTGAGACCAAGAAATGAAGAGCTCTGACTCTTCCTTCAACTGCCAGGCTGGGAAAAGAGACTTTCTGACACATCTCAGAGTCACTCTGAGCAGCAGAAATCCTGACATCCCTGGTGTTGCAGAAATGAGCAGAACTTCTCCCCAGCCTGCACAGGTCACTCCACCTCATCCCAGATCCGTTTGTTTTCCCTTTACTCTGGGTTATTTATTGTGGCATTTCTCCACAAACCCAAGTTTGTGAGCATCTTTATGTCTGTGCATCTGCAAAGCCCCTCTGAGGTCTCTCATTTGTGGGATTCCATCTTTAGGTCAACAGAACTTTGCAGATGACACCAGGCTGGGTGGGAGTGTGGATCTGCTGGAGAGTGCAGAGGGATCTGGACAGGCTGGGAGCAGCTGGATGAGGTTCACCAGGGCAAGTGTTGTGTGCTTGGGTCCCACCAACCCCATGGAGCTCCACAGGCTGGGCCAGAGGGGCTGGAAATGTCCCTGGGGGTGCTGGTGACAGTGGCTGGACATGCCCAGGTGTGCCCAGGTGGGCAGGAGGCCGCTGGCACCTGGATTTCAGCAGGAATGGAGCGGCCAGCAGGGTTAGGGAAGGGACTGTCCCCTGAGCTGGCACTGCTGAGGGACCCCCTGGAACCTTGGGGTCAGCTCTGGGATCCTCAGGGCAGAAAGGGCCTGGAGGGGCTGGAGAGGGTCCAGGAATGGAGCTGGGAAGGGCCTGGAGAGGCTGAGGGAGCTGGGAAGGGTCTGGAGAACCAGGAGGGGCTGAGGGAGCTGGGAAGGGCCTGGAGAACCAGGAGGGGCTGAGGGAGCTGGGAAGGGCCTGGAGAACCAGGAGGGGCTGAGGGAGCTGGGCAGGGTCTGGAGAACCAGGAGGGGCTGAGGGAGCTGGGAAGGGCCTGGAGAACCAGGAGAAGCTGAGGGAGCTGGGAAGGGCCTGGAGAACCAGATAAAGCTGAGGGAGCTGGGAAGGGTCTGGAGAACCAGGAGGGGCTGAGGGAGCTGGGCAGGGTCTGGAGAACCAGGAGGGGCTGAGGGAGCTGGGAAGGGCCTGGAGGGGCTGAGGGAGCTGGGAAGGGTCCGGAGAACCAGGAGGGGCTGAGGGAGCTGGGCAGGGGCTGAGCCTGGAGCAAAGGAGGCTCAGGGGCCCTGGTGGCTCTGCACAAGTCCCTGCCAGGAGGGGACAGTCCAGGGAACAGGGACAGGAGCAGAGGGAACGGCCTCAGGCTGGACCAGGGCAGCCTCAGAGGGATTTTGGGATGAATTTCCTCCTGGAAAGGGTGGATAGGAATTGTCAGGGGCTGCCCAGGGAGGCTTGGAGTGCCCATCCCTGGAGGTGTCCAAGGAACACCTGGATGTGGCACCTGGGGACAAGGTGAGGATCAGTCCCAGCTTGGACTCGATGTTCTCACAGATATTTTCCAACTATCACTGTTTCATATTGATGCTAAATTTTGCACATGCTCAGTATTTTATGGAATTAAGGAGTCTTTAAACAAAGCCAATTCTCCCAGCAGTGCAGATTGGTACAGTGGGATTTGTTCCTTTCCCTCCTTGACTCTGTTATCCCAATAATCCTCATCTCTGCAGAGTGTGAATCTCCAGGAAGGCTGGAAGTGCTGAGACTTGAATCTCTCGTGCAGGGAAGCAGAGAAATGATCCTTTAGTGTGGGGCTTGAGGGAATACAAGTTTTTTTCCTGTGTTATTTGTATTCTTGGATGCAATTGTTTTATAAATCCATCATTTACTGGTGCTCTTCCTGAACTGCTCGTCCCTCTCCAGGTGGTGTTGAAGAAATAATTTTCTGCTACATGAAAGATGTCTGATAGGAGGTAGAAATTGATATCTTGATCCTGGCTGTGCTTCCAAGTATTTATCAGTGATAATTTCTTCAATATCCTCTTGATTTGGGGAAAAAATAACCCTGTCTCTTCAGAAGTGAGGAGAATGAATGTTATCGTACCAGGAGATGAATGTAGATTTAAAATTGACTCGATAGCAGCTGTATTGTGGTTTTAGCTTGATTTTCTAGGAAATGAGTCCCATCCTAAAGGAAATGAGTCCTTTAGGTTTGTTCTGTCCATCCCTCCCCACTAATGGGATCGATATCAGCCAGGTTTGAAAGGAGCAGGAGGTGCAAAGACGTGGAATTCTGGGGGAAGAAAATTGTGAACGTGAGCAGCTGTGAGAGGAGTAAAAACAGGGAAAAACAAGGAAAAAAACAAGGAAAATTTGGCCACTGGCCAGGGATGAGAGACAGAGCTTCAAACCAGCCCTGTTTGGTGTCTCATGGGCAAATGACATAGGATTATATGGATATATGGAATAAATGGATATGAATATTTGCATTACATGGATATTTATGGATATGGGTGTATGGATTTATGGATATTGTAGTGTGGAAGCTGAAGGGACAAAGGCAGCACATCTGTTTCTCCAAGTGTCGATCCTTCAAAGGTTTTTTTGGGAACTGGAAGTGCAAATAGGATTTAGTTATTCCCAGGCATCTTTATTATAAACTTTGGGCTTGATTTTTGCTTGATTATTGACTTTTGGGCTTGATTTTTTGTTCAACATCCTCCACTCTGCTCAAACTGGAAACAAGGGGTACAAGAGTTCATTCTGTCTGGAAACAACGGAATTTTATTTTTCTCAGCTTGGAATTGAGTCCCTCATGGACACTTCTTCCCCCCAAATCCGTGATTCTTCATTAAATGTAGTTACATATCAAAATTAACTCCTGCTTCTTGATAACTTTGCCTCAGTAATCTTCATTTTGAGAGATTTAAGGAGGCTGCAGAACTTCCTGGTGTTCTCCCACAGACAGGAGCATCCTGGGGACTCTGGAATGGGCACCAGTGGAATATTTGGTGGAGAGCAGTGAGATTTTCCTGTTGCTTTGAGCAGAATTTAAGGTGGAGGGTGAGCAGGACAAGGCTGTGAATGAGCAGGGGGTGCTGAGGTTAATTAGTTCTGATGAGAGGCACTGAGCACATTTGTGTCCTGCTGGCTGTGTAAATGTAATTAGGGACGTGTTTAATGTGGTTTAGGTATCAAGGGACACAGGTTTAATGTGATTTAGGTATCAAGGGACACATATTTAATGTGGTTTAGGTTTGACCTGTGTCTTCCTAGGAGTTCCTTCACCTCTGGTTGGGTTTAGCTCAGTCACATCCACACATTTATTGGATATTTCCAGGAATGGTCACTCCACCACCACCCTGGACAGGCTGTTCTGATGCTTTATAATCCTCTCCATGAAAAAAATTCCCAAATATCCAACCTAAACATCCCCTGGCCCAGCTTGAGGTTGTTTCCCCTCCTCCTGTCGCTTGAGAGAGGAGCAGGACCCCAACCTGGTTCCACTCTCCTTTAACACTTCATAGGAATATTTATTTATTATTTATTTAATATTTATTTAATATTTGTTTGGCTTGTTTTGTGAAGGAAAACATTGGCCACACTTGAGCATTTCTTTAAAGAAATTAAGAGGGAGCAAAAGAGAATTAACCCCAGGTCTTGAGCTGAATTGAAATAATCCTGAGTAAATCAGGAAAAATCTTGGAAAACAAGATTTGCACCGCATAGTTCTGATATGGCACAAAGTGCTAAAGGCCTCCAGGAAGAAAATAAAATTAATTAATTGTTACAACTCTTAATTCCTTGACTCCTCCCTCTCTTTATTTTTTCCTTTTTATTTTCTTATTTTGCTCCACGGCTTACAAAATTCTTTATTAAATTTGATAATAGAAAGAATGATTAGTCAGGTGTGTGGTTCTGCTGGGAGAGAGGATGGTTGAAGATGATGAGAAAGAAAAAAAATTTCTTGAATTTCTCTTGAACTTCCCAAAACTCTGACCTGACACTGTGCAAGAGGAGCCAGAGAAGCTCCAGCACGGAAGGGTTAAACGTGAAGTTCCAGCGTTTTGGTGGCATAAATAGGAATAAAAAGGGCTGTAAACTTCATTTTGAGAGCCCTTTAAGGAAAAGTAAGCTTTGTTCACCCAAGTTTTTAAGAAAGGAGATCAATTTGGTGCCATTGTGACTGAGCATTCTCCAGGAACATCTGTAAACTGTTGAGTTTAATTGCCCTGCAGCTGCCTCTGGCTGGAGTTTGGGGAGGAATTTTGTTTCCTTTCACTCTGTCTCCCATTTCCTGCTCCCTGTGCTCTCCTGGTGTCATTTCTTTATTTTTGGGGGATTTTTTTCATGTTAAAAAAGAAATACTAACACAAACACAGCTCCTTGAAAGAGCCCTGAAGAGAAGAGGCTTGGCTGGAGGAGCATCTCTTGCTGCAGGAGCATCAATGGGTTCCAGCTGCTCCCAGCCAGGAGAAGCACTGACAGGTTTTGGGGAACTTGGTTTGCTGGATTTGTTTGCTTTCCATTCTGATTTTTCCCCCAATTTTTAGATTATTTCAGGACTGGTTTTGATGTTTTACAAGTTATCAGGCAGTGCTGGATGGTTCATGGAGCGGAGCTCGGCTGGGAATGGCAAGAACAAGAAGGACAAACCATTTTCAGCTGAATTTTCTTTGGTCCAGCTGAGATGTGAATTCAACAGTGCGGTTTTAGTGTTCTTTGTCCCCCTCAGTATCCCTTAAAATAATATAAAACACGAGTTTGGCTGTTGTTTGTTTACGGAATTCTTGTTGTCGTTGGCAAAGGAGACAGAATTAGGTGACAATAACGGGCTACAAAAGTGCAACTGGAACCTTATATTTACTTTTATTATTGTTATTAATGAGAGCTGGAGAGGGACTTGGAGGCACAGGAATGGCTCCCACTGCCAGAGGGCAGCCATGGGTGGCATCTTGGCAATGAGCAATTCCTGCCTGGGCTGGCATTGCCAGAGCAGCTGGGGCTGCCCCTGATCCCTGCAGTGCCCAAGGCCAGGCTGGAGCAGCCTGGGATGGTGGGCTTGGAATGGGATGGGCTTGAAGGTCCCTTCCCACCCAAACCATTCTGGCATTTGGGACACTCAGAATCCATCCCCAGGGGTTTTTATGGAAGTTGGGGATGGCAAAGGGAAGGGAGACCCTTCCTGGAGTGCTGAGATTGCCAGTGAAGCCCCCAGAGCCCAAAATTCCTTCCTGGAGAGGAGTCGGGGTGGGGATGGATCCAATGCCAGGCTGGGAGAGCTGGGAATGGAGGGAATTCCCTGGAGAGGGAGCCTGGGCTGGGATTTTGGGAAGGGATTCCCAGAGCAGCTGGGGCTGCCCCTGATCCCTGCAATGGCCAAGGTTGGACACTGGGGCTGGAGCATCCTGGGATGGTGGGAGCTGTCCCTGCCATGGCTGGGGTGGAATGAGATGATCTCTCAGGTCCCTTCCCACCCAAACCATTCTGCGAATTGGGACACTCGGAATCCATCCCGAGGGATTTTTATGGAAGTTGGGGAGAGAAAAGAGAGAGAAAAAGGGAGACCCTTCATGGTTTGCTGAGATTTTGGCCCCAGATCCCAAAATCCCTTCCTGGAGAGGAGTCGGGGTGGGGATGGATCCAATGCCAGGCTGGGAGAGCTGGGAATGGAGGGAATTCCCTGGAGAGGGAGCCTGGGCTGGGATTTTGGGAAGGGATTCCCAGAGCAGCTGGGGCTGCCCCTGATCCCTGCAATGGCCAAGGAAGGATTGGAGCAGCCTGGAATAATGGGAGGTGTCCCTGCCCATGAATTTTAACTGGATGAATTTTAAGGTCCATTCCCAACCCATTCCAGTATTCAGTCAATCCTGTGGTTATCATTTTCTCCCCAAAGCAGCAGATCATTTTTCCTAGCTACTAAATAACTAATTATTCAGTTTTACCATTTATTGAATTTAGAACATTAAAACTGGCTCTGCAGATTTAGAATGTGCCCATTTTTTCCCCCCTTCCAAGATAAAGAAGCACTTTATATTGGAAAAGGGCTCAGTAGTTTAACATCTATTATCACTGGTAAATCACAGAACCCAGAATCAGCAAATTTGGGAAAGAGCAGCAATAATTACAAAAATTAATAGTTTATAAGGGGGTAGATGGAAGGAATCACAGAATCACTGGAAAATCTGTGCAGAGAGGGAGCCAAATATGTATTTACATCTAATATCAAATAAAGGCGTGTTAAAATCTCAATAACATTTGATGGAACATCTGGCAAAGTGTGTGGCATTGTTAAAAAATATTTTAAACAGCCAAAATATTTGCTGTTACGAAATGAAAACAAACTTCTGGGATATAATTGCATCCAGAGCAGAATATATTATTTGCTAAAATCCTGTTAACAGCCTTCCCTGCTGGAGATGGGTATTTCCAATTAGGGTTACAGCATTTGGAGTGCTGCCTGATTCACTGAATTGTGGTGTTTGTGAGGTCCCCAGGATGAGGGAAGGGATGAAAACTTGACTCCATGTTCTCAGAAGGCTGATTTATTATTTTATGGTATTATTTTAAAGACTGCTATTCTAAAACTATACTAAAGAAAGAGAAAGGAGACATCAGAAGGCTTCACAAGAATGAATAATAAAAACTCATGATTGACTTAGAGATCTGACACAGCTGATGGTGAGTGATCATTAATTAAAAACAATTCACATGGAACCAATCAAACATTCACCTGTGGGTAAACAATGTCCAGACCACATTCCAAAGCAGCAAACACAGGAGCAGCAATCAGATAATTATTGTTTTCATTTTTCTCTACGACTATGATGTATATTAAAGAATGCTACACTAAACTATACTAAAGAACACAGAAATTATACTTAAAGAAGGCTAAAAGATAATAATGGAAACTTGTGACTCTCTCCAGAGTCTAGACACAGCCTGACTGTGATTGGCCAATAAGTAAAAACAATTCACATGAAACCAATGAAACAATCACTCATTGGATAAACAATCTCCAACCACACTCCAAAGCAGAAATTATGAATGATGAATCTGACTCCATGTTCTCAGAAGGCTAATTTATTATTATATTATATTATATTATATTATATTATATTATATTATATTATATTATATTATATTATATTATATTATATTATATTATATTATATAATACTAAACTAAACTATACTAAAGAATACAGAAAGGATACAGACAGAAGGTTAAAAGATAATAATGAAAACTCGTGACTGCTTCCAACTTGTGACTCGTCCCAACACAGCTTGGCCCTGATTGCTCATTAAGTCAAAACAATTCACATGAAACCAATGAAACAATCACCTGTTGGATAAACAATCTCCAACCACATTCCAAAGCAGCAAAACACAGGAGAAGCAAATGAGATAATATTGTTTTCCTTTTTCTCTGAGGCTTCTCAGCTTCCCAGGAGAAAATCCTGGGCAAAGAGGATTTTTCAGAAAATATCATGGTAACACTGAATCGAGCTCCTGCCTGCTCCTGAGGCAGGGAAATCCTTCAGTCCTGATTGTAAACTTGTCAAACCCTATGGGGACAGCAGTGACTGGGATGTGTGACCTCCCAATTCCATGGGCAGGGTAAATCCTGGTGTTGCTCTCTTGTATTTGTGGGGTTCCCAGAGGAAGGCAGGAATTACGAATCTGACTCCATGTTCTCAGAAGGCTAATTTATTATGTTATCATCTATATTATATTAAGAATGCTATACTCAACTATACTAACAAATACAGAAAGGATACTTACACAATGCTAAAAAGATAATAATGAAAACTCGTGACTCCTTCCAGAGTCCTGATACAGCCTGACTCTGATTGGTCATTAATTAAAACAATTAACAAGAAACCAATGAAACAATCACCTGTTGGATAAACAATCTCCAACCACATTCCAAAGCAGCAAAACACAGGAGAAGCAAATGAGATAATATTGTTTTCCTTTTTCTCTGAGGCTTCTCAGCTTCCCAGGAGAAAATCCTGGGCAAAGGGATTTTTCAGAAAATATGACTGCCACATCGCTCCTGTTGGGAAAAGTTGTTAACAACGCATTTTCCTTGCAGCTTGTTCCTGTGCCAGGAAGGATTAAGCTGTTTGTGAGGAGCAGCTGGGGTTTTTTCTTCAGGAGCTGTGGGATATGAGGCGGGCTGGATGGATGGAGCTCCATGGGGGGAAGCTGGCGTGGCTTCAGTGGAGGGAGGAGCGGGATTAGGGACACTCTGCTCGGTGGCACTGACCCCGCTCTGGTGGCTGTGATTGTGGGAATCCATAAATTCAGAGGGTTTTGGGAAAGCTGCAAAAGGCAGAACTGTGATTAGAGCTCAGCAGCAGCCATGAGATTGGTCAGCAGAAAAATTATGTAAGAAATAAAAAATTAAAGACAAATAGAACAATGGTCTGTGTATTAATGCTTGGCTAGAATAACTCCCTAAGATGCAGAAATGTGAGATATCAGGGAGTTCTAAGTTAATAACAGAGCTCTGTGCATTGTGTTTGAAGGCTCACAAGCAGGAATTGGGTTTGAAATAAGCCAGCATTGTTTAACCAAAGGTACCTGTGCTTCCAGTGGTTGGATGGAGCTGCTGTCAGTGTGCTTTGGCTTTGTGGGATTGGTCACAGAACTGTTAAAGTGAGCTGTGACATTGAGTTCTGTGTCTGCTGCCTGGGCTGTGAGCTGAGGGCACCTTCCCATTGCCACAGCCATGGAATGAGGCTGGTGCTGGAAAATCAAACAGCTCAGGGCACGTTCCCAGCAGCCCTGTCCTGTTTGTGATTTGTGCAGAGACCCCAAAGGAATTCCTGTCTGGAGGCAGCTCAAGGCTTAATTTTGGAATTACTGTTGGGATTATTGCAGGAATGACTGCAGAGCTTCTGAACAAGAGGCCAGGATGGTCCAGCAGATGTTTATACCTTTGAAGGATGGCAGGTGGTTTAGAAATAAAAAAACTTTAAGAAAAAGAGAAAAAGGAGGTGAAATAATTTGAGATTTAATTAATATCTGGCCTTTTTGTGGACCACATGTCTCTTTTAAGGGGAAAATTGAGCAAGGAAAGGTCTGTATGAAATGACTGTGGCAAAACCAGGGAAGGGTGAGACAGGCTGTGGAATAAATCCCAAGTGAACAGAGGAATGATTGCAGAAAAAAGGGTTTGGATTGGAAGAGATCTTAAAGCCCATCTCATTCCATCCCTTGGCATTTCAGAGACACCATCCACTGTCCCAGGCTGCTCCAAACGCCATCCAGCCTGGCCTTGGACATTCCAGAGATCCAGGGACATCCACAGCCTCTCTGGGAATTCCATCCCAGCCCCTTCCCACCCTCACAAGGAAAAATTCCTTCCTGATATCCAATCTCAACATTCCCTCCTTCAGTTCAGGACTGGGGACGAAGTTGAGGGAATAAAAGCAAAGCAGCAGAGTAGCCCGGAGAGGAGAGGCTGTAAATGTTTTTGTGGGTATGGATGTTTTTCTAGCACGCTCCCACCATCAGGAGAAGGTGGAAAGTTTAGGGAGGAAGGTAAAATACCAGTAAGAATGAGGTTGATATTTAGCAAATCATCATAGAAGTGATTTGGCTTAATGTTGTGGAAGGAACAGATGTCAGAGGGAACAAATCCCAAGGGGGGCATAAGAACATGGAGAGATGGAAGGAAACAGCAGAACAGGTGATCAGATGTGGCAGATTTCTGAAATCTGGCTGAACTCCTAAAAGACCACATTGGGAAGTGTGAAAGTGGGGTGGGAACTGAGCCAGCCTCAGAGAAACAGAGACTGGTTTAATCCTTTGGTAATAATTAGATTTTTTTTGGGGTTGGGTTGGAACAGTAGCCAAAGAAAATACTGTGACTTGTAAGTGGTCAAACACCAAGAAAGACAAAAAAAAAAAAAAAGGGAATAACTCAGGTTTTGGTGGTATCTGCTTTTTCTGTATTTTATTTTATCATTTTTTAAAATCCTGGAGTTTTATCAGCTGCATATTATGGGAATGGAGAAGCAAATCTGTTAGGGCAGCGGTGATGTGAGGACTCCACTGCTCCTCAGTGCTGATCATTATCCACGTGCAAAACCAACACGTTAAGCAGGGAAAAAAAATCAGATAAAATGATTTCTAAAGATACAAAGAAGCTTCAACGAGAAGCCTGAATATCTGGAATTCGTTAAAAACTGAAAATTGTGTGTAAATATTTATGAGGAGGAACAGTGCTGGTGAGGGAGCAAAGCCACCTCGGGAGGCTCCCTGTCAATCAGAACATCCAGATAGGTTTGAGAAGATTGAAATCCCTCAAAAGGTGGAGCATTCACAATAAATCTCCCATTTGAAGCGAGTGAGGGCAAGAAAAAGCATCAAAGTTTGAGAAAAGACAGATTTTTTGGGGCTTTTGGTGATTCCTTGTGGGGTAGTGCTGAGTTTTGTGGCATGGCTGGTGAGAGAGGGACACGTGGTGGGAGCAGCTCAGATCTGGGCCTGCTTGGTGGGGGAAAGGAGGAGAAAAACAGGGCTGGAAATTGGTCAGACTGAATTGCTGTGTGGTGCCATGGCTGAGGGAAAAATCAATTTATTTTGTGGCAAGTATAGAGATAAAAGGGAATTGAAGGATGTAAAGGCAAAACTTTCCATAGGGCTTGGAGCAGACACTCAAAAGATCCCTCAAAAATGGGCAGGGACAGCTCCCACCGTCCCAGGCTGCTCCAGCCCCAGTGTCCAACCTTGGCCATTGCAGGGATCAGGGGCAGCCCCAGCTGCTCTGGGAATCCCTTCCCAAAATCCCAGCCCAGGCTCCCTCTCCAGGGAATTCCCTCCATTCCCAGCTCTCCCAGCCTGGCATTGGATCCATCCCCACCCCGACTCCTCTCCAGGAAGGAATTTTGGGCTCTGGGGGCTTCACTGGCAATCTCAGCACTCCAGGAAGGGTCTCCCTTCCCTTTGCCATCCCCAACTCCCATAAAAACCCCTGGGGATGGATTCTGAGTGTCCCAAATGCCAGAATGGTTTGGGTGGGAAGGGCCCTTCAAGCCCATCCCATTCCAAGCCCACCATGCCAGGCTGCTCCAGCCTGGCCTTGGGCACTGCAGGGATCAGGGGCAGCCCCAGCTGCTCTGGCAATGCCAGCCCAGGCAGGAATTGCTCATTGCCAAGGTGCCACCCATGGCTGCCCTCTGGCAGTGGGAGCCATTCCCTGGGTGCTGTCCCTGCAGGCCTTGTCCCCAGTCCCTCTGCAGCTCTCCTGGAGCCCCTGCAGGCCCTGCCCTGTGCTGGCAGCTCTCCCTGGATCCCTCCCTGCTCCAGGGGAACATTCCCAGCTCTCCCTGGAGCCTTCCCTGCTTCAGGGGAACATTCCCAGCTCTCCCTGGAGCCTTCCCTGCTCCAGGGGAACATTCCCAGCCCTGGAGCAGCTCCATGGGTTCCTCTGGATTTGCTCCAGGTCCCCTTGGCTGGGGCAGCCCTGCAGGTGGGGTCTCACCTGAGAGGGGCACAGGGACAGAATTCCCTCTCCTGCTGCCCACGCTGGAGGACACCCCCAAGTCCTCCTCATCGTGGCTGCTCTCAGTAAATTCATCTCAGTGCGGGTTTGCACACCTTGACCCTTCAGAGCCGCATCTCTCTGTGTTGCTGTTGTTTACAGCAGGTTTTACTGGTTTATCTGCAGGACTAAAAATCAAAGTGCACCAAGATTAAACAGAGAGAAAAGCTGTAGTTGAGTTCTTTCCCCTCTTATCTTGAAGTAGCTCAGCCACTTCAGAATCCAGGCAAAGAGATTTTGAGCTGGTGCAGGATAACCCAGAGGCTGCAGAGTTTGGCTCATGAGGAACGTGCTTGGAGCAAATTTCCCAGCCAGGGGAGGTTACAACAATTTTATTTTTGTTTGTTTTCCAAAGAGCAAAGTTTCCCGGGCCTGTTGTTGGCCAAGGTGTGCCTGGTCTGCTGAGGGTGGCAGCAAGTGGAGCTTTAAAAAGAGCAACCAAACAAACCTGGCACTGGCAGGGATGGGGAATGTTGCAAATCCCAGCTGCGCTCCCTCAAAGGGGAGAGGATTCCTTGATGAGCCGCCTTTTGTCCTAAACTTCCCTCTGTTCCAGCCGAATAAAGCAACGATCCTCCCCGTCCTAACGACCACGGCTTTCTGGAAATGTAAAATTACCAGATCTCATTAATGCCGGGCTCTATCATTCATCAAAGCGCTCCTTATGCCTCATGCTGGCTCCTTTTCTGTGCCCCTCTTAATCTTTCTCTCATTATAAGGATGTGCCTGCCCTTTGCACCTATCTGCTTCCAAGGAGCTGGCACCTGCAGGGATCTCATTTGGGAAAGCCTCGTTAACTCTTTGAGACTTGAAACAGCTGAAATGTAGGGAAAACAATCCGGTGGGAGCAGAGGATGCTGTAAATACCCCGGGGACAAAGCCCAGGCAGAGGATGGCACATGAAGGGAAGGGAATTCTTTGTGTCCCTGTGCCTTTATCCTGATAAAAATCTCAGTCTCATGGTCAACAGGTCCCTGCAAATGCAGTTAATGGCTTGATTTTTTTATTATTATTATTTTTTCCTGCTTTTCTCTTACAAGGATTTTCTGCTGCTTTGGAGACTTCTCCCAACCTAATGCACTTTTCACATGTAGCTGGAAAGCTGGGAAAAAAAAAAATAATAACAATTTCAAAATGAGCCCAATTGCCATGAAATTAGACCTGGCTGGGGACAAAAGCGTTTGACACGTACAAGAAACTGCTCCTCCAGATGATCCTCAGAGTTCTGTAGCAGCTTTTTATCTCAAGAACTAAAGCACTTTGCAAACAGTCAGATTACAGAAGTGCTGCACTGATCAGGTATTTTAGCCAAATAAATACTATTTATAAAGGAATTTTCAAAAGAGCTTTCAGAGATACCTGTCACAGTTTCAGCATCCTTATTCAGTGACTCGGAGCTCTTATCTGTCTCAGTAGGGGATGCCAATTTACTGATGTACTTTTCAGCTAAAATCCAGCTTCCATAAGGCAGATTAGCAGTCAGAAAATGCAAGCCTTTTTGGGGGGAAAAAAATAAAAAAGAGTTTGAAAGTTGTTTTAAAGTCGATTCTGTGATAAATGAGCCAATTGAGGAGATGTATCAGATGCCACAAAAAAAAAAAAGAAAAAAAAAAAGAAAAAGTCACTGGAAATTGCTGGATCTGTGTTGTTCTGAGCACCCCACCTATCAAGCCAAGCAGCTGAGTTCCCTTGTTCATCCTTTCCCCTGTGTATCCATCTGAAATCCCATTTCCTTTGTGAGCTCCACGGGATCACAGACATTTTGTCATTATGAGAAGCAGGCTCGTGCTCTGATCAACATCCCCGCTCCCAGATATCGATAGTGCAGCTTTTAATTACTTCATTAAATAAAACACTGTTTCTCCTGTAGTGTTTGCCAGGCTCCTGTCAATATTTGATCCTGACTGAGCTGATGTGGTGTAAGAGTTGTCAAAGAATATTGGCTTGGAGGGATGCAGGAAAGTTCTGCAGGAAGGAGGGTGAGTGGAGGCTGTATTTCCATTAATCATCTCTAAATACAGCGTGACAGCGTTGGAGTCACTCAGTCATTGAGACAACAAATCACTCAAGTAGAGGAACACTTCTATCAAAACTTGGCCTTTCCTTGATCTTCTGCTGAAAAACCAGCCCAGGAGTTCACTGCTTTGACATTTACTGATGTTATTTTGATAATCCCATCTGGATTTTATCGTGGTCACTTTGTGTTTCATGTTTTAATACAGTCCCAGAGTATTTTCTTCTCCTCTCCTGTGTTTCCTCATCTCATCTTTTAATTTCATTAATTATTTTTTTCCTTGTAAGATCAGCTAATACTTCTCCTGGCATCTCCTTAAATATTATCAGGATTCCTGTCCTGACCTGACTGGGAGCAGTCCCCTGTCTCTTTATGGCTCCATGGTCTGTGTGGGCCCAGGACTTGTGGGATTGATGGAAACACTTGAATTTGTCTTCTAAAATTCCAAGTCATGCAGTGTTTACCCCCTGGCAAACATTCTCAGTACCTGAATGCACTGAAATAGGCAGTAGCAAATGACATTCCCTTGCTCCAGTGGCCAAGGAGTGGAGTATCCAATTCTCCGGTGTGTTGGCAGTGATTTCATCTCTGGTTTCATCAGCACCTGCTTGTTGCACATTCACCTATGATCAGAGAATGAGTGGGAAGATCTCCTTAGTTCATCCTCATGGATTTGGATTAGGAACCTCTCTGCACTGCTGTTGTTCTTTCAGTATAAATAATATTATTTTTTTATTCCTTAAATTCAGTAATTCCTGCACAATCCTGTTATCTTTCCTCCCTGGTGTTTCCTTTCTCTCTGGGTACTTTTATTACAATTATTAAGTCATTAAATGTATTATTGAAGAAACTTGGTTCAAATGCCAGGGCAGCTGTGGCTGCTGGAAGTGCCACATCACATCCCTGGAAGTGTCCCAGTTCAGGTTGGATGGGGTTTGGAGCAACCTGGGATGGTGGAAGGCATCCAGGGGAGGAACTAAATGATATTTAAGCTCCCTTCCATCCCAAGTCGTTCTGGTGGATCACATTCCAGAAGGAATTCTGTGGGATCTCAGCACCTCAGGACTGAGGTGCCGAGTCACCGAGACCACCCTTGGGGGGCTCGGGAGTCCTGGAATGTTCCAGAAGTGTCTGGTGGCTGGACTTTGATCCCACACAGGAGACGACACCTGTATGAGGACAGAAGGGTTTCACCGGGGTGAATGGTGAAGGGATTGGTTAATTAGAGAGTGAAACACAGGGTTTAGGATTTCTGTACAGGGGGGTTTAGAGAAGTAAGATGGAGGAATTGGGGCGTGTCCTGTCCTTCTTCTTCTTCTTCTTCTCCTCCATCTTCTTTGGTGATGGTGGCACTTTGGGATTGGTCATTACTAAAAGTGCACTGGGCAATAAGGGTAAAAGGTATTGGGGAAAAAAGATAAATATTGTACACGTAACTTTGGGTATAAAGATAGGTGACCGCCCGGAGGGCAGGGAGTGTGCTCATGGCTGGCTGCTGAGCAGAGCTCTGTCGGGCTGAGAGAAAATCTTTTAGATAAACAATTAATAAACACCGAGACCGAGAAAAGAACTGAAGCCTCTTCTCATCCTTTGAAACGCGGGCTGCCCCAAGGCCACCCCGGGCCTTTCCAGGCCATCCAAACAGCCGAAAATCAGACAGAATTCAGCCCTAAATCTCTGAATTCTGTGTTTCTCTGCTCCGGGGTGGTGCCAGCACCGTGGGATCTCTTACCCAGGTCCTCGTGGCCACCACCCCCTGAGCAGCTCCAGGAGGGTTTGGCTGCTGTTCCCTGCCCTGCCCAGGTGCAGCCCATCCCCAGGAGATCGAGCTGCTCTGCCCAGCTCCATCTCATCCCTCTGATTTCTGCTGGCAGCCGGGCTGGCTGTGCTTGACAGATTCTGTCTGAGAAGGGCTCTGGTAATTGCTCGTTCTGTTCCGTGCCTGTGTTGGTGACAGATGGTCACACTGAATGTTTAAAATGTTCAGGACCCCTGCATGATCCCCAGGCTTATGAACAACAAACTTTGCCAGCATTTCTGTTGTCTATTAATTTAAAATGTTTGCTCGAATTACTATTTTTTCCCCCTTACGTTTCAGGCGTGTTTTGCTGGGTTTGTGCTTTTCTAAAACGTTTTCTTTTCCCTTTTTTTTTTTTCCTATTAAAGAAAGTCTCAAGATGTTCGTACAGACTGGCAGAAGAAAGTGCCAACTGCTGTTGCAGACTTGTTAACAAATTTATTTTTGCCTGAGAATGGCACATATGGCCCAGAGCGGAAATATTAGGGGTCTGTGGTCCTTGTGAGGGCTGGCAGATATTGTCTTGCAAAAAAAAATAGCTTTTGGGTCAGTCATAAATTTCATTTTTATTGCTGGAAGGATTTCTCAATTTTTAATTCTTTTTTTTTTCTCTCAACTGATGGTCTTCAATCATTTCACAGTCCTGTGACAGCTCCAGAGCTGCAAAAAAAGAGGTGGTGGGGAAGTGGCCAATTTATTTATGGCCTCTCTTTATTGAACTTGAGTAGCTGCAAACGAGGGAAGTTGGTTTATGAGGCCCTGTGGTGTTTGTGAGGTCCCCAGGATGAGGTGAGAGATGAGAATTTGGCTCCATGCTCTCAGAAGTCTGATTTATTATTTTATGATATTATATTTTATTATATTAAAATAAATTATATACTAAAACTATACTAAAGAAAGAGAAAGGAGACATCAGAAGGCTAAACAAAAATGATCATGAAAAACTCGTGGCTGACTCAGAGAGTCCAACACAGCTGATGGTGCTTGGCCATTAATTAAAAGCAATTCACATGGATAAACAATCTCCAGACCGCATTCCAGAGGAGAAGCTGAGGCTTCTCATCTTCCCAGGAGAAGAAATCCTGGCCAAGGGATTTTTCAGGAAATATCACGGTGACAGGATCCCATTGGAATTTCATGGACCATGGTTTAGGGTGGCCTGGCTGACCTGCAGGGTTTGGTGCTTTATCTCCTCCATCTTTACTCACAAGACTTGCAAATCCAAATAAAAGGACAACAAAAATTATAAGGTCTTATATCCTTAATTCTCAATTTTTCCCGGTTTGAAGTGTTGGACGTCTTTTTTCTAGGTAGGTTTTCGATCCTACAAACCCTAAAAGCAAAACAATGTTTGGCTTCCTACAGATTCCTTCAGCCCCCTCGTGTTCTGATGAAGAATGTGATTTATTATTTGTGTTTTCAAGGCCAGGTTGGGCAGGGCTTGGAGCAGCCTGGGACAGTGGGAGATGTCCCTGCCCATGGCAGGGATGGCACTGGATGGGCTTTAAGGTCCCTTCCAACCCAAACCATTCTGGGATTCTGTGATTATTTCTAAATTCAGGATTGTCCTGTGCAGGACCAGGAGCTGGACTCAGCAATCCTTTCAGCTGAGGAAATTCCGTGATTCCATGATTTCGTGGCACATTTCTGGCCATGCCCAGCTGGATTTTTGCACCATGGTCAAAGCTTTGCTGATATCTCAGATTCCTCCTTGCTCTGCCAAGGCTGGAATAACCTTCCCTAGGTTTCTCCCTTTGTGCATTCAGCTGGTGTGCGCAGCAAACGGGCTGGAAATGAGTTCCTTGCTCTTGCAATCCCTCCTGATGGATGCCTGGATAATTGTCCCATCTGCATATGTGAGAAGGAGAAGGAAATGAAGCCTGCTCCAAGGAGTGAAGGTTATTCTGGAGATCTGCAGGGAGGGCATTGACGCAGCCAGGATGTGTTGGAATCAAATCAGTAAATTAATCAACATCTTGTTATCCTGCCTTGAGTGCTGGCTTTAATTAGGTGAAAAAAGGAACTGATGTGTGCATAAATATATATATAAATACATATATATATATACACATGTGTGTGTTTTTGGAGGAATGGTTCGATATGACCGGACTGTGCACGAGGGGAGCAGGCCAAGGATGGGTGAGTTTTCCCCCAGCTGGCAGTGGGAGATGCAGGAGGATTCAGAGCTGGAGATGTCTCTGCCCACAGCACACCTGCACCTCTCACTGCTTTTCCTCTGTGAATTTTCTGGGGTTTTGTTTTGAACAAACCTCTGGCTATAAATGCAGTATCAGCCATGTTATTTTAGGTTTTTCTTTGGTTGTTTTGAATTAGGCATCTCTTTTCGTTCATTTGGTTGATTCAGTCCAAGATTTATGTGGTGGTTTTTTACCTGTTTCTAGATAGGATGTTTTTAAATTGAAATTTCATATGAAGAATCCAATCTTCTCGATATTCCCTGCTTATTGTAGTGTTTATATAGAAATAGTGTGACTTGATGATTTTAAAGGTCTTCTGCAACCTCAATAATTCTCTGGCTCCTTTTCTCTGTTTCTCACATCATTTCACTGATGAAATCCTCAGTGCTGCTCCTCCTCATCTTTGGCTTGGAATTTTCAATCCTTGCATTCATTTTCTTCATTCAGTGGGAAAATACTGAATGAGCAGGTGCAAATGATCTTTGGTGCTTCTCTCCACTGCTGTTTTTTGATTTTTTTTTTTCTTTGAAGCTGTATTTTGGAAATGAAGGACTTGGATTTCCAAGTGGCTCCTGAAGAAGAGCCTCAGCCCAGAACTAGGGACTTAAATCAGCAATTTCATAAAAATCTAGAATGAGACACACTGAGATATGGAAACTAATTTTGTTTTCAGCTGATTTGAGGAGTGCAGGCATCCCATACCCTGCTTTGATAAAACCCTGTGTCACTCCAAGGATGGTTTTCATCGCTCTCTCCAAGGCTTTTGGATGAGCTGGGGTTATCAAGGACATTCTTCACCCTCAGGGAAAGCAGGGATGTATCAAAATACTCACTTTGAGTAAACCCTGTGCAGGTTGATGCTTGTTTGAGGGGCTCCAGGGTGGGTCTGTCCTGGTGGTACCATGAGAACCAAAGCAGAGCTGGTGAAGCTCCCCAGGAACCACCTGAGTGTGGTGGCAATGATCAAAGACACTGGCCAGATGTTGGCTGGGCACTGGAATGGTGACATTCCCAAGGCTGATGGAGCTTCAGAAGAGCTTGGACAATGCTCAGGCACAGGCTGGGATTGTTGGGATGGTCCTGTGGGGAACAGGAGTTGGGCTTGATCCTTGTGGGTCCCTTCCAGCCTGAGGTTATCTCTGATTTTGTGAAGGCAACACAAACGCGTGGTGACTCTTGGCCTCTTTCCATGGAGCTCAGGACTCCTTGTGGGTCACTTCCAGCTCAGAACATTCCGTGATCCTGTGGTGGAGGAGGCTGGAAAGCTCCCAGAGCACTTCTGGGAGAGCCTCTGTGGTTTGGCTGCTTCAGGTCCTTGAGATTCCCAGTTTAGGTGCTCCAGATCATCTGGGATTGTCTGGGACTCATTTCCAGCAAGGACTGCTCTGTTCCAGCACACAGCTCGTTATTTTCTAAGGTAATTAGATTAATTACTTACCCAAGTTCCTTTTTTCCCCCCTTTCCATGGGAATGAGACCAAATAAAGCCAAGGAGAGGGAATGGACTCGATGATCTTGGAGGTCTCTTCCAACCTCATTATTCTGTGATTCTGTGAAATGAATGAACCCATCTGGTTCACCTGGCAGGACATCAACGTTGTCAAACTGTCACCCCCAAAAAGTCCAAGACCACCAGTCCAAAGCTGCTCCAGATGTGTGGCAACCACCTCAAACATCTGGGTGGGGAAGTGGCTTCAGATGGGAAATATTCCAAGCAGGAAGGTCACATTCTGGTGAGCCAAGGGCAGCACAGAGCTCTGTAGGATCTGCTTCTCTCTGTGTCCAGTTTGGAGCTGGGATGGAGCAGGAGCTCTTTCCACAGCACTGCTTTTACTGCAGGATTTGTTCTTGCCAAACTTGATTTTTGAATTTATTTTTTAGCTGTTGGTGAGGGTTTTTTTGTAATTAGTGACAGTGTATTTTTGGGGATGGTTCCTTCCCTCAGGAGCTGCACACTCCAGTCTGAGATGCTTGGAATGGAGCAGGAACTCTTTCCACAGCACTGCTTTTACTGCAGGATTTGTTCTTGCTAAACTTGATTTTTAAATTTATTTTTTAGCTGCTGTTGAGGGTTTTTTGTAGTGGAAGTTTATCTTTGGGAATGGTTCCTTCCTTCAGGAGCTGCACACTCCAGTCTGTGGTGCTTGGGATGGAGCAGGAACTCTTTACACAGCACTGCTTTTACTGTAGGATTTGTTCTGGCCAAACATGATTTTTGAATTTATTTTTTAGCTGTTGTTGAGGGTTTTTTTGTAGTGGAAGTTTATCTTTGGGAATGGTTCGTTCCTTCAGGAGCTGCACACTCCAGTTTGAGGTGCTTGGGATGGAGCAGGAACTCTTTCCACAGCACTGCTTTTACTGCAGGATTAGTTCTGGCCAAACTTGATTTTTGAATTTATTTTTTAGCTGTTTTTGAGGGTTTTTTTGTAGTGGCTGTGTATCTTTGGGAATGGTTCCTTCCTTCAGGAGCTGCACACTCCAGTCTGAGGTGCTTGGGATGGAGCAGGAACTCTTTCCACAGCACTGCTTTTACTGCAGGACTTGTTCTTGCCAAACTTGATTTTTGAATTTATTTTTTAGCTGTTGTTGAGGGTTTTTTTGTAGTGGAAGTTTATCTTTGGGAATGGTTCGTTCCTTCAGGAGCTGCACACTCCAGTCTGTGGTGCTTGGGATGGAGCAGGAACTCTTTCCACAGCATTGCTTTTACTGTAGGATTTGTTCTTGCCAAACTTGATTTTTGAATTTATTTTTTAGCTGTTGTTGAGGGTTTTTTTGTAGTTAGTGACAGTGTATTTTTGGGGACGGTTCCTTCCCTCAGGAGCTGCACACTCCAGTCTGAGGTGCTGAATCCTCCTTCCCTTGCTTTGCCCTTCAGAGTGTCCCATCCCAAGAGGTCACATTATGCAAAATTAGCACAAGTTGTGTCAAACATTGTTCTCAAATGATGTCGGTATTTAATTGGCATTTTGTCACCTGGTGCCTTTCACTGCCCTTCAGGACTCTGCTTTCTCATTAGGTTTGTTGTAGGAGATGTTTTAATGGCTGTCAGTCCCTGTAGTGATGGTGAGGATGAAATCACCTCCAGGAGCTGGGAATCCAAGGAAAAGGGATGGAATCTAATCCTGGATGCACCTGAGAACTGAGCTGAACTTGGAGCTAAACCATTGGAAATGGAAAATTTCCATTCCTGGCTGTTACAGGGACACTGAGAAAGCTCCTGGAATTAAAAATCTCTTGGGATTTGGCTGAGTTTGCCAGGCTGAGGGTGAGGAAGGAGCAAAGATCCAAGAGCTTCAAGAACTCCAAGACCTTCCCAGTCACAGTTCTGACTGACCTTATTTAATATTTATACACTACTTTTAGGTTTCTGTCTGAAAAGGGTGTCCCTGTTTTTGTTAAACCCCCTTTTTCTCCAAAGTTTACATGGAAATAGAGACAGATTTTATGGATCCCCATGGATGCTCCACCAGGAGGGTGGAATGAGATGATCTTTAAAGTCCTTTCCAACCCAAACCACAATGTGGGGGATGAGGAAAACATTTGGTTCCAGAATTACTCCAAGCTGCCCAACAGACACTGGACAAATCCTCTGAAATGTTGGATGCAATTTATATCGGGGAAAAAAGGACTCTTTCAAGCTGGAATTTGATCCCATTGCCTACAAAAGGTATCAGGAGCTCCAGACTGAAAACCGGAGTTGCCACAGACAGGAATGAAGTGGCCAAAAGGAATTTTAACCTGGAATTGGGGAAAAAAATGCTTCTAACAGGTAGAGAAGTGAGGTCTGAAGAGTGAAGGCAAGAGCTGGGTTTGAGCTTGGGGTGGGTGTGAAGGGGAGAACTTGGAGTTTGTGTGGAGGAGCTGAGGGGAAAATTAATGTTCCTGGCAGCCCTTTCAAGCTTTTTGTGCTCATGTGAAATCCTTTAGGTTTTAGTTTGGATGGAAATGGGGAGGATTTCAAAACAACTGCAAGGAAAACTTGCTGGAATCATCCAGAGTTTGCTGCAAAGGGAAGAAATGGATTTATTTTAGAAGATAGCTGCCACTCTGTTTCTCTGTTTCTCACAGAAACCAAATATTTTTCATGGAATTCCAGAATGATTTGGGTTGGAAGGGACCTCAAAGCTCATCCCACCCCCTGCCATGGGCAGGGACACTTTCCACTCCCCCAGGTTGCTCCAAACCCTTTCCAGCCTGACCCAGGTACTTTTTATTGGTGCTGAAGTGTAAGAAATGTTGAAATCCTAAAGGACATTGTGGTTGCTGCCTTCTCCTGGGTTTGTGAAAAATATCAGGTGTTCACAGTTGGAATTAGCTCGGAAACAGAAGCTGGATCATGTCAAAATAATGATAAATGAAATTCCTCCCAAAATGCCAAAGTCAGGGGAGGCAGATGACTTTGGAATAGTCCACAGTGACTGATTCTGTAACTGAGATTTGCCTTCTGTGTCAAGAGCCTGAGTTGGTCCAGAAGAAAAAAAAAATCAGCCAGTAGAACCAAAATTACATAAATAATGAAAGAGCTAAAATTGCCTCAGTTTTGTAATGTAGATGAAGGCAAGGTGTCATGACAGGAGCACATTTACATATTAGAATTATTTAATTATCGGATCTTGTCCTCTAAAGAAGCAAACCCGTCATGAATATTCATGGCTTCAATTAAAATATTAATGGCAGGCTGAGGCTTTGGTTTTCAGGTCTCCAAACAGCCATAAACAGATTTATTTAAATGCAGCGAGGAGTGGAGGTCAAAAAGGAGCTGCCTGTTTGGGCTTGGGTGCAGGGGCTTCTGTTCTCCTTGAAGGTAGGGGGGGTTTTATTTGCACCACATTTGCTTTGGGATGGTTTTGGAGAGGAATTCTGTGGATTCCTGTGCTCTGCCCCCACATCTGGAATTACCTGCAGCTGTTTCATTTCTTCAGTGCTGCCACCCATCAGCATGGTTGGTGTCGTCCCAGAAATGAAGTTAAACCATCCTGCTGGCTTTCAATTAAGGAAGTTGAAGGTTTCATCAATAATTAAATGTACCCAGTCGCAGGCAAAAAAACATTTCCAGCGTGTAAATAGTTGTAAAGGAGAGAATGGAGATCTTGAGGTGGTAAAAACCTAATGAGGGACTACTCCAAAGGAATTCTGCTCACTCTGAAATCTGATTTTGCTAATAAAAAGCAATTCATTGGGAAAAAGCAGTCAGAAGAGATGCAGCACTTTTGGATTTATCTGCAGGGAGGAGGAGATGAATTTTGATTATTTCATTTCAATGGTGCATTTCTTTTATCCAACAAAAACAATTTTCCATTTTTCCACCTCTGTCTGGTGCATTTTTCCATTCCTGGCTGTTACAGGGACACTGACAAAGCTCCTGGAATTAAAAATCTCTTGGGATTTGGCTGAGTTTGCCAGGCAGAGGGTGAGGAAGGAGCAAAGATCCCTTGGATGACACAAGGAGATCGTGGATGGAGGAGTTCAACTCCAAGAGCTTCACAGTTCTGTACAGACCTTATTTAATATTTAATACACTACTTTTAGGTTTCTGTCCAAAAAGGATGTCCCTGTTTTTGTTAAAGCCCCTTTTCTCCAAGGTTTATATGGAAATAGAGACAGATTTTATGGATCCCCATGGATGCTCCACCAAGAGGATGGAATGAGATGATTTTAAGGTCCTTTCCATCCCAAACCATGAGAATCCATGAGAACCCTGAAATATTCTGAATTATTTCCACATTGAGCCATTTCACAGTTTTTGGTGACAAGACTCAAGAGGGTTTTTTTTTGCTTGCAAAGAGTTAAAGGCAGCTCCTGACAGCCAGGGCATGAATTCTGCATAGACAACCCTGCATTTGTTTTGAACTTTAAAAAAACCCAATGCTCTGATTAGTTGGAACAGCTTTTCCCTGAGGAAAGACTATGGAGTGGTAATTTCATTGCAAAATACAGTGCTTGGAGATGAGCTGGAGTTGGAATTTATTTTTTTTTTCCCCCACCCTAAGGGATTTGACATTTCTATTTCTTGACATTTCTCTCATTGTTAGATGGAATTTTTTGTGCTGCTTTTTCTCCCCTCCCTTGGTGCAATTGGAGCTCTCCTTGAACCTCGGTGTGTTCTCTTTTCTTGGAGGTAAAACTGATAATAGTTTGAATTAGTTCAACAAGCAGATGGTTGGGAAAGGAGCCTGTGTGTGGAAGTGTGGAGCACTGGGACATGTGATCTATTGCCAAAAAAAAAGAAAAAAAGGAAAAAATAAAATGAAGCACAAGTCTCTTGAACAGGGATACGTGTAAAACTGTCATTAGGGGAAGGATGTTATGTGGTAAAAAGAGATGTAAAAATAGCAATGGTTTGCTCAGAGCTCTGGCCTGAGGTGTGTTAAGTGTGTCAAAAGCAGCACCTGAGGCAGGGTTGCTCCTGGAGCCCATTATTTTAGGAACAATGGGTGTTGGGACAATGGATTTCTCGGATTTCAGCTGCTTCCCTTCCCTGTTCTTTCCTGCAGCTCAGTGCTAGCAAAGCCAGGCAGCTCCTTCGGTGCCTTGGGAGGTTTGTCCTTCATTCCTGGGGTGTTTTTCCACCTCCATCCCTGGTGGTTCCATGACGGACGTGTCCTGCTGTGCTCTGGGAATGGGGAGCAGCTCCTGGCAGAGCCCTCAGCTCCCTGCCAGCAGAATGTTGGGAATTTTGGGGCTTTTACCCTCTGCTGATCCTTGAGAATCTGACCCAGAGCAGAGGTTGGGCAGAGCTACAGAACAAAGCAGGGATTTATTCAAAGCACCTCCTCCATGGATCCACTTTGAGCCTTTTGGATGCAAATTGAGCAGAACTGGTCCAAGGGAGAGACCCCGGCAGCGCTCGTGCATTTTGGGGCCATTTTGGTTCATCTTGGGTGCAGCCCTGGCTGGGCTCTAACTCAAGGCCTGCATTTCTGCCTGGCACAATCCATCCTCACAAACAGGTTTTGTGTGATGGTTCGTGAATTGATCTCAGTGCAGAAAAATTGACACAGCACAGGGGTTTGCAGTAATAATCATAAACAAACGCAGTTTTATTGGAATTACCACAGCAAAATGCGTTGGGGAGGAATTGGGGGAAAAGGGAAAAGAGGGTGGAAGAGAAAGGAAGGTACATAGCTACCAAATGTAGAGATTAAGACCTTCAGTGTCCAGCTGATGGAGTTGACCAGGTCACATCTGGGGAGATCTTGGGGTTCCAGTTCACTCAAACTCTTAATATCCTCTTTTTTGATGGGGGAAGGGGATGAATCTTGAAATGGAATCAAAAGTAGTCTATTGTATTTTCTGGGGGGAAAATGGTATTTAGAGAAGGGTACACACAATCCATGTTCTCAGCAGTGGGGGAGAGCCATTGTCTTCTGCTCCACTGCTCACACCCACAGCATCCATCTCGCTTTGGCCAGCTTGCTTCCCTCCCACACGCCTCCCCCGGGTTGGGGGTTTCAGTCCCAGTCCTTGGAAAGAGCAGGGGGGGCCTTTTCACATGGGGATTTTGTAGGGGGATACAGTGTGGGTCAATGAAGGTGGTGTAGAATGGAATCTTATCCCCTAAAGAGTTGCAGCTGAGCCAATTAGCAAAGATCAGGAGCAGGCCTGATGTTAACAGGCCACACCTGCAGTGTTATAAAAGAGTGGATTGGAACTGGAGTCAGCTGGCTGCTGTGAGGATGAGGAACAGTCAGTGCTGAGAGGAGCTGTCTATGAGAAACATCAAGGAGCTGTGAAACTCTGGTGATACAGAACCTTTGCAAAATAATGGCAGTAAAACTCCTGCACTATAATGACAACAGGGTTCCATCTCTCACTCCTTGATGGAGAGGCTTTTTCCATCTCAGTCTGTCTGTCATGGTGGTTGTAAAGCAGGTGAGGGTCTGCTGTGGGGACCACCAAAAACCACCTCCGGAGAAGTCCAGCCAAGCCAAGAGGTGGGGAAAATTCCAGAGCTATTGTTGCAAAGAGGGCAAAGTGCCTCTCTGTTCCTTTCACCGGGCCCGGTGTGGCACACAGCAAACACATCTTAGAGCTTAGCAATGTGCTCAGGCCTCAGGGCCTTGGCAAGCGACTTTCTCCAACAAGAGCAGAATTTCAGACAAGGACCTTTTTTCTTCAGTGGTCCCCAACCTCTGTCCCTTTCATGATGATCGTGAGGCAGACGAGAGGAACTTGAGACAGAGGTTTACACTCTCTTGGAAGGACTGAGAGGGGCTTCTGTTCCCTGGAACCTCTGAACTCCCAAACCTGCTCCAGTGAGCAGTGACTTCCATCTCTTTTAAAGAAGGAACCCTGGATTTTCAGGCTGCTTGGACAGCCTGGAATGTGCTCCAAGGTGTCAGAATAACTGTGGGTTGTGTCATTCTCTCCCTTCTTTTAAAATATCTGCTTGATGTCACGTTGACTTTTCTGCTTTTGCCATTTCTGGTTGCCCTGTACCAGTGGGTGCTCCTGCTTCCCGCAGCTGAACATGAGAGCACAGATTTCCTTTAATTTTGAAGTTGGAAGATCAAGATTCCAGATTTTCAGACTTTACCAACTGCTCAGTTCCTGTAGCTGGAAGCTGCTGAATCAGCAGAAATCCCAAATGAGTTATTTTTTTCTGGTGAAACTGTAACATTTGAGTTTGGCTTCTTTAGTTTTTAAGTGTTGAAGCTTTTAAATGAAATTAAAAGTAAGGAAATGTGTAATAATTGGGGTTTTTTCCTCATGTAGTTTCTGAGCTTTTCATAAATTGATAGAATGATTTGGGTTGAAAAGGGATTTTAGAGATGATCCAGTGGAAAGGACCCCTTCCACTATCCCAGGGTGCTCCAAAACGGCTTTGGACACTCCCCAAAGGATGGGGCAGCTTCTGTGCACAACCTTTTCCAATTTTCTAATCCTTAATACCTGTACAGCAGGAACAAAAATTAAAAAGGAAACAAAAATACCGAAATCAATTAAGATTGTTCTATAAAACCGAGTTCTTGGTTGTTATGTAGTGGAAATGTCAAATTCCCCGGTGATAGAAATGTACAGAAACATATGGAAAAGGCTGGTCAGCCTTCTCCCTGGAATTTGTGATATTGGAAACATCCTGATCCTGACACAGTGGCTGCTGTGAAATGGTGTTTTATTAAATCACCAGGTTATTCTTGTGCCACCAGTGGCTTTGATTAACACTGAATTAGGGTCATATCCTACAATAACAGCGTTTCTAAATCCCTGGCTGCGTTTGAAGGAGTTGTGATTAAAATCCTGGCTGTTTTCCTGCAATTCCTGATGTCTCTGAGGGCCCAGTCCCCTCCTCTTTATTGGCATTTGAGTTTGGTCGCAGCCCCTGGGGTTTGGTGCCAATATCAGTGACAATCTCAGGGGGAGCGGCTCTGCATGGAAATGCAAGGAATAAAAAAGCCGTAACAAAATTAACACAGAGCTCACGAATCGCCAGCCCCCACCGCTGGGGCTGCTCCCTCAAAGTCTTAATTCATCTTTGATTGGATTCCAAAGGCCAGACAAAGCAAGGGGGATGAGGAGGTGGGGAAACCCATCCGAAGGAGATTATGGGTGAGCAGGTTGAAGGATGCTGCCTGACAGCTCCCTGTGCGTTCTGTGGGCAATCCAGCGCCATTCCCAGGGGGAAAAGCTGGGATATTCCTGGGGATCATTGTGCACATTGCTGGAAAATGAATTTATTCCCTGCCATGCAGGGGCAGATGAGGAGTCAGGAGGTTCCTTTGTTGGTGGGGATTTCTGGAGGCACCCCATTGTGGAATGAGGAGGATTTATTCTGCCTTGTTTTACCTGCCAGGTTTGTAACATTCTCAAGACTTGTCAGAAGATGGGTGAATTTATCTTAATTAAAGCAACTCCTTCATTAATACATGCCCATGACAGCTTTCCTGGAGGCTGCTGGATCCCAGCTGTGTGCCAGCCCCAAAATCCTCTCTTTTACCATCATGGTAAAAAAATGAAGCATTTTTAGACCTCTTGGTTGGACTCAATGATCACAGAGATCTTTTCCATCATTCCAGGTCTGCTTCTTCCTGTAGAACATTTTATTTGTCACCTGGATAAGGGATGGAGGGACAGCACCCAGGGAATGGCTCTCACTGCCAGAGGGCAGCCATGGGTGGCATCTTGGCAATGAGCAATTCCTGCCTGGGCTGGCATTGCCAGAGCAGCTGGGGCTGCCCCTGATCCCTGCAGTGCCCAAGGCCAGGCTGGAGCAGCCTGGGATGGTGGGCTTGGAATGGGATGGGCTTGAAGGGCCCTTCCCACCCAAACCATTCTGGCATTTGGGACACTCAGAATCCATCCCCAGGGATTTTTATGGAAGTTGGGGATGGCAAAGGGAAGGGAGACCCTTCCTGGAGTGCTGAGATTGCCAGTGAAGCCCCCAGAGCCCAAAATTCCTTCCTGGAGAGGAGTCGGGGTGGGGATGGATCCAATGCCAGGCTGGGAGAGCTGGGAATGGAGGGAATTCCCTGGAGAGGGAGCCTGGGCTGGGATTTTGGGAAGGGATTCGCAGAGCAGCTGGGGCTGCCCCTGATCCCTGCAATGCCCAAGGAAGGACTGGAGCCCCCTGGGATAGGGGAGGTGTCCCTGCCCATTGAAACTGGACACTAATTAAGGTCCCTTCCCACCCAAATTATTTTATCCTTCTGTAATTCCAACCAATTCCTTTGTCTAAAATGTCCTGGAGCTTCTAAATCTTAAAAAAAAAAAAAAAAAAAACAAAACAAAAAAAAAAAAAAAGAAGATGAAACAGGGATTTTAGAGTTAAACAGCTTGTAACAAAATAAACCAGCAAATGACACTGTGTCAGGAAATATCTTACTTTATTTCACTTGCTTTTTGTTACCTCATGGTGTTTTTTTCGTTGGGTTTTTTTTTTTTTTTTTCCTTTCTGACATTAAAACTGAATAGAAAACATGTCAGGGATATAAAAAATTCAGGTAGGAGCCATTTGCTGCTACGGGAGATAAGATAAAGGGAGAAAGCTCTGAGTAGAGAACAGTGGAGAAGGGGATGCAGGGTGTGAGTAATCACAGCTCATTAGCTCCAAGTGCTTTTTCCAGCTCGGGATAAGGAATTCTGCTGCAGCCATGCTTTGGAACAGCTCACATTTGTACACGGGGAGTTTTAGGCAAACCAACAAAATCCTAAATATGCAAGTTGACAAATCCATTAATCAAAGTGCCTGCTGCTCAGTCGCGTGGCCTCGGGGAGAGAAGGGGGAAAAAAGAAAAATAAAAAAAAAAAAAGAAATCACAACAAGCAAAAGAGGAGAAATATGCATTTTAAACAATTTCTGTAGCTGGAAGGAGACTTTACATATGTGGCTGACACGGTGATCAAATGATAAAGGAGCCTGGAATTGAACCCCAACCTTTTGTGCAGGCTGTGAAAGCCGAGGCACGGCGCCGTTTTTCAAGGCAGATGGAGTGTGAGCAACTAATAAATCAGGTTTTGAAACATTAAAGAG
This sequence comes from Zonotrichia albicollis, assembly GCF_047830755.1. Classification (NCBI taxonomy): domain Eukaryota; kingdom Metazoa; phylum Chordata; class Aves; order Passeriformes; family Passerellidae; genus Zonotrichia; species Zonotrichia albicollis. Next base: position 2,537,511 of record NC_133822.1, on the reverse strand, counting down.
CAACTTATTTAAATGCATATGGTGTTGGATCTCAGACAAGGCAGGATAGGGGAGCAGGGAGGGATTGGGAACATCAGCAATATGGCAGAGCAGGGGCTGGGGGGCTGCATCCAAATCAGGCGCCAAATCCTGGGATGTGCCCCAGGGAAAAGCTGTTTCAGGCAGGATTTTGGAGTTGTTGGTCAGTTTGGGACATTATTGTGGGTTTATTGGGAAGCTGAAGTGAAAGCATGAATTTAAAGCAGTGAATAAAAGGTTGGTGCCTTTTTTGTGACATTTCTTAGAACAGCTTTGCCAGGGGAAAGTTGGAGCCACAATCTCAATTCCCCTTTTGGGGAACTGAAATGCAGAAACCTGATCAGGGTCAGAGAGGCCACATCAGTGCTGTGGCTGGAATCCAGACCTGCCTCTCCTGCTCTGGGAAATCACTTTTCCTTCAGGCCTGAAGCAGATTTGAGCTTGATCTGCAAACCTGAACAGCAACTCCAGCTCTGCCCAGAATCCCTGAGTGGTTTGGGTGTGAAGGGACCTTGGATCTTTTATTCATTTCTTCCTAGATCTCATTGATAAGGAGAGAAAAATGGCATTATTTCCAGTCCTCATGGAATTATGGAATGGTTTGGGTGGGAAGGGACCTCAAAGCCCCTCCAGTGCCACCCCAGCCATGGCAGGGACAGCTCCCACCATCCCAGGCTGCTCCAGCCCCAGTGTCCAACCTTGGCCATTGCAGGGATCAGGGGCAGCCCCAGCTGCTCTGGGAATCCCTTCCCAAAATCCCAGCCCAGGCTCCCTCTCCAGGGAATTCCCTCCATTCCCAGCTCTCCCAGCCTGCCATTGGATCCATCCCCACCCTGACTCCTCTCCAGGAAGGGATTTTGGCATCTGGGGCCTTCACTTGGAATCTCAGCAAACCATGAAGGGTCTCCCTTTTTCTCTTTCTTTCCCCAACTTCCATAAAAATCCCTGGGGATGGATTCTGAGTGTCCCAAATGCCAGAATGGTTTGGGTGGGAAGGGCCCTTCAAGCCCATCCCATTCCAAGCCCACCATCCCAGGCTGCTCCAGCCTGGCCTTGGGCACTGCAGGGATCAGGGGCAGCCCCAGCTGCTCTGGCAATGCCAGCCCAGGCAGGAATTGCTCATTGCCAAGATGCCACCCATGGCTGCCCTCTGGCAGTGGGAGCCATTCCCTGGGTGCTGTCCCTGCAGGCCTTGTCCCCAGTCCCTCTGCAGCTCTCCTGGAGCCCCTGCAGGCCCTGCCCTGTGCTGGCAGCTCTCCCTGGAGCCTTCCCTGCTCCAGGGGAACATTCCCAGCTCTCCCAGCCTGGCTCCAGCCCTAGAGCATCTTACCCCAATCCCTTTCCCCTCCTTCTTTCCCATTTTTATACCTGTAAAAGATTTGTGAAGGTTCAGCCCTTAGACTTTCCTTGATTTGACCATCCCTTAATTTCAGCCCTACATCTTTTATGTTTCACTGAAAGATTTTAGGTTGGAAATTCCCACTCTGGGGAGCATCACCCCAAACACTGCTTTGGGGAGAATTTATCACTGGGAATATGGGAAAATCACTTGGAATATGGGACTATGGCTGGCAATTTATTGTGGTGGTGTTTGCAGGGGTCCCAGCATGAGGGAAGGAATGAGGATCTGACTCCATGTTTCTGAAGGCTGATTTATTATTTTATGATATATATTATATTAAAACTATACTAAAAGAATGGAAGAAAGGATTTCATCAGAAGGCTTGCAAGGAAAGGAAGGAATGGAATGATAATAAAATCTTGTGACTGACCAGAGAGTCCAATACAGCCGGACTGTGATTGGTCACTAATTAAAAACATTCACATGAGACCAATTACAGATGCACCTGTTGCATTCCACAGCAGCAGATAACCATTGTTTACATTTCATTTCTGAGGCCTCCCAGCTTCTCAGGAGAAAAAATCCCATCTTTTTCAGAAAACATGTCTGTGACAATTTACCACTGATGGAAACACTGAAATGGGATGAACTCCATAACCTTCAGGCTGAGCTTCATTTCCAGAGTGAGTGGAGAGAGGTCAGCAGGGAGTGCTGTGGCTTTAGGGGGTGCCAGTTTGGTGTCCCCTGTGTCCCTTTCAGGCCGGTGACAGGGCACTGGGAGCTGGAGCAGCTCTGGGAGTCACTGAATCATCTCCCATCTCCCTTCCAGCCCCAGGTCTGACAGCTGCCAGTGCTTTACAAGTAGTTATCACCTAATTCCCAGCAATTTCGGCTCTTCTGGAGTTCCATGTCGCTCTGATCTTTGCTGATTTTTGAAAATGTGGATGCAGCGTGTTTGTAACCATCAGCCCCTTATTCCCCGTGGTCTGATGTAGAAATTCCCACTTGCCATGATTAAAAGAAGAGCAGGTGATTAAGAGAAGCAAACAAGAAATGAAATCTTTGCTCTGTCACAAACCTCTGCTAAATTGCTTCTCCCCTCAAGCAAGGAAGTAATCAAGGATGGGCTGGAGCTCATTCTTGTCTGTCCTGATAAGGTGGATTTTGATATCTGGTGCATCTCAGTTCCTATTCCTGGAGAGGGAATGGGAGCCCCACGTGCTGGTCAGAGCAGGGGTCACTCACGGCCACTTTGGGGCTGGAGAGGGAACAAAAATCAACATTACAGAAGAACAGACAGGTAAATGTGCCTGAAATAATCCCTGGAAGTGCCCAAGGCCAGGCTGGATGGAGCTCTGGGACAGTGGGATGTGTCCTTGCCCATGGCAGGGGGGTTTGAAACTTTTGGAACTTCCAACCCAGATCATTCTGAGATTTATCTGGGTGGTCTAACATACAGAAATATGAAAACTCAGGAGATTTCCATTATAAAACTCCACAGTTGCTGTTCACAGATGAATCCCTTCTCTCTGCTGAGCTGTTTTATGATCACCTCCTTTGCTCTCTCTGGGCATCTTTAGCTTTCCTCCCTTCACACTGAATGAAATTTGAATTTCCGTGCCTTGAAGATGATGTGCAGGCAGTAACTGTGGTGTTGATTCCCACACAATCAAGAACTTTTGGGAAGCACCGTGCCATGGGAACTGGATGTGTTGATTGCTCAATTGTTGCTTCAAAGCCTCATCCTTTATTCTTCTTTATTCCTCTGTTCTGCCTGGATTTATTCACATGGAGTGGCTCCCTAGGAAAGGTGCTGTGATCATGGAGGGGAGGCTGGGAATTCTTCATTCCATGCCTGGAACCTGTTCAGGTGGATTGCAGAGAGATCAATGAACCTCTTCTAACACAGGAATGGGAATGGAGCCTGTGCATCTCATAATTTTGGGATGTTGCTGTTTCCATTCATCCCAAATAAATATTTCTTGGATGTTTTGGAAAGGGATTTACTTATCATGCAAATACCTTTGTGTCTGAAAAGTTTTAGTGACTGGTAGGATTGAAAATGTGGCAGGACTGAGGATAAAACTCATTTAAGGAGGTAAAACTCATTTAAGGAGATAAAACTCATTTAGACAGATAAAACTCATTTAGATGGATAAAACTCATTTAGGCAGATAAAACTCTGAAACAATGAGGTAATGTCTGATGGCTCCTGAAGTGACAGCAGAGGAAATCTCACCCTCTTTTAGCTCTTGTGTGAGAGACAGAGAGAGCTTTTCTCAGGATGTTGGCAAAAAGTTACTTCATTACTTGCAATGAGTTTTAAAACCTGCCCAGCAAATCTTTCAAGGGGCTGAGCTGCCTCTTCTCTGATGTGCTCAGGTCTTTCAAGGAACAGATAAATACAAAGAGAAATGTGTGATTCCTCCTTGGCACCTGTGAAGAGTGAGAGAATAGAATCCCAAAATGGTTTGGGTTGGAATGGACTTCAAAAATCTTCCAATTCCACCCCTCCCTCAGCTCTGGAGCCAGGCTGGGAGAGCTGGGAATGTTCCCCTGGAGCAGGGAATGATCCAGGGAGAGCTCCCAGCACATTGCAGGGGCTCCAGGAGAGTCCCCACCATGGCACTGGGTGATCCTTAAGTTCCCTTCCCACCAGAACCATCCTGAGATTCTTTGACATTTTCTGTAAACACGGAACATTTCCATGCAAACACTTAAATTTGAACGTACCCAGCGGAACGGAAAGCTGAAGCTCTCCTAATGTTTGTTCTGACTTTCAGCACCTGCAGAGATTCCAGTTTCCCTGCTCATCTCCTTTTTCATGTTGAAGCCTGACATTTTAGGCTCCATTTCAGACACACCGAGCTCTGTCACTAATGGCCCTGTCTCTGTCACCACTGGCAGTGACATTCAGGTGGGCACACTTCATTGCCAGCACGGCAGGAGGGTGTCATTAACTCCGTGACAAATTTCACTTCATCTCCAAGTTTGCCTTGTTTTTCTTTTGTTCCTCGTAATTTATTACTGGGCAGATTAAACCAGCAAACTTTGCTGTGAGAGGAAACTGTGACAACAATGATGCTTCCAGAGAGATGGGGAAGTTTGGGATGGTTTTCTGAGCACACAGGGCAGAATTTGCCAGCTCAGCTCTGGTTTGGGAGGCTCCAAATTGAATCTCTGATTCATCTCTTACTGGATCTCTTGCTCATGGATAAGGAGAGAAAAAAAGGGATTATTTCCATTCCTCATGGAATTATGGAATGGTTTGGGTTGGAAGGGACCTCAAAGCCCCTCCAGTGCCACCCCATCCATGGCAGGGACAGCTCCCACCATCCCAGGCTGCTCCAGCCCCAGTGTCCGACCTTGGGCACTGCAGGGATCAGGGGCAGCCCCAGCTGCTCTGGGAATCCCTTCCCAAAATCCCAGCCCAGGCTCCCTCTCCAGGGAATTCCCTCCATTCCCAGCTCTCCCAGCCTGGCATTGGATCCATCCCCACCCCGACTCCTCTCCAGGAAGGAATTTTGGGCTCTGGGGGCTTCACTGGCAATCTCAGCACTCCAGGAAGGGTCTCCCTTCCCTTCTCCATCCCCAACTTCCATAAAAACCCCTGGGGATGGATTCTGAGTGTCCCAAATGCCAGAATGGTTTGGGTGGGAAGGGCCCTTCAAGCCCATCCCATTCCAAGCCCACCATCCCAGGCTGCTCCAGCCTGGCCTTGGGCACTGCAGGGATCAGGGGCAGCCCCAGCTGCTCTGGCAATGCCAGCCCAGGCAGGAATTGCTCATTGCCAAGATGCCACCCATGGCTGCCCTCTGGCAGTGGGAGCCATTCCCTGGGTGCTGTCCCTGCAGGCCTTGTCCCCAGTCCCTCTGCAGCTCTGCTGGAGCCCCTGCAGGCCCTGCCCTGTGCTGGCAGCTCTGCCTGGATCCCTCCCTGCTCCAGGGAACATTCCCAGCTCTCCCTGGATCCCTCCCTGCTCCAGGGGAACATTCCCAGCTCTCCCAGCCTGGCTCCAGCCCTGCAGCAGCTCCATGGATTCTCTGGGCCCTGTCCCACACCTCAGGGACCTTCTGCAGCCTGGCCCGTGGAAGGTCTTCCTGCCCATGCAGGGAGTGGAACAGGGTGATCTTTAAGGTCCCTTCCCACCCAAACCATTCTGGGATTCTCTGCTCCCTGTGTTCTCCAGAGCTGCCAGTTTTGGGTTGTTTGGATGAACAATCCCTCACCTCCCTGCAGGAGAAGCTCTTGGTGGAATCATTCAGGATGAAGGAATATTCCTGGCGTATTTTATGGAGGTGCCGGTGGCTCTCCAGCACAGGGAATTGGCTGCTGTGGAGGAATCATGGCTGGTCCATGTAATTAACACATTTCAGACCTTGATACCATCACAGGAATCCCCTGTGGAGATCTCCAGTTCACAGGGAGAGGAATCCATCACTTCCCAAGATTTTCCATAACAAAACTCCAGTGTTTAGAGCAGTGGAGATGGGAGAGCAATGGCATTAAAGCTGCACTGCTGTGTACTTGGGATGTCCAAAGCATCACCAGGATTAACATTTGCACCTCACCATCTTTTTTTAGGGCTAAAATATTTAAATACAAGCAAAATCCCTCCCCCCTGTGTCCTGCACCTACCTGCAGAGCACCCACGGTTACTAAAGGAAGGCTGAGAGCCGAGGAGATGTAAAAGCACATTTTTCTCTTAGTGCCAGGGTTCTGCTCTCCTCAAATCCATCATCATCTGGCCCAGCAGATCAGACAGATTGTTTTACTCCTGGCCGTGGAGTTCGTCCCAGTCAATAATATTGATTAGTGCAGGGTGACTTGATGGAACAAGAATAACACCCCTCTCTTAATTGGAGCCTGCATCTCCTCATCCCTGCCTCAGCAGCTCATGCTTGGCTGGCTCCTTCAATAATTCTGCTCAGACACAGAGCCCACTGGAAATTGCAGGATCTGACATTAACAGGGGAAGTGAATAATTTTCCTTTCCTTGAACTCGACGCCTCTTTTCTTCCCCGATTAAACTGCCGCGTTGGGAGAGTTCACTCTTTAAGCTGCCAGCTGAAATCCATGGAATTTTTTTTTTTCTAAATACCATCAGGAAAGTTTCAAGAACTCTGTTTCCAGTCACTTTGTGCTTCCCAAGTCCATATGTTGGGTAGGATTTACGAGGAAGCTCTGTGTGCTCAGGGTTAATTCATGGAGCTGAGTCAGCTCTGGAAATGTTGTGACTGCAGACTTCCAGCTTCCCAGGATTTCCCACTCCATGGACAGTTCAGAGCTGGAGCTTTCACTCTCCCATCTTTGAATCTATAGGAATTCTTGTAGGAAACGTTCCTGACCTAGAGGGATTATTTGGGGTGTTGGTGATCTGCTTGGTCCTTTCACATTGTTGCAGAAGGGTCAAATTAATTCAGGCACCAAAGAGCTTTTTCTGTAGATTGATTGTTCTAAAGCACATAAAATTCCCTTGGAAAAGAAGTTGGGATCACTTCCTCTGCTGCATTTGTGGCGTTCCCAGAAAAAGGCAGGAATGATGAATCTGACTGCATATTCTCAGAAGGCTGACTTATTATTTTATTATACTATATTATATTAAAGAATGCTATACTAAACTATACTAAAGAATACAGAAAGGATACAGACAGGAGGCTAAAAGATAATAATGAAAACTTGTTACTCTTTCCAGAGCCTCACACAGCTTGGCCCTGATTGGTCATTAATTAAAACAATTCCCATGAAACCAATGAAACCATCACCTGGTGGATAAACAATCTCCAACCACATTCCAAAGCAGCCAAACACAGGAGAAGCAAATGAGATAATATTGTTTTCCTGTTTCTCTGAGGCTTCTCAGCTTCCCAGGAGAAGAATCCTGGGCAAGGGGATTTTTCCAGAAAATATGGCAGTGACAATTCCTCATCAGTTGTGTTGCTCTTCTCTTTCCCAGACACCAAAGTACCTTAAATTTGGATATTGGGGGAGAAAAGAGAGGGGAGGGAAAATATCAACTTCTTTAAAGCTCTGCATGTCCTGATAGCATCAAAGTCCACATGGAACCATTCCTGAAGAAAATATTTTAGGACAACAGGCCAAACACCCCTCACATAAACAAATCATCATGGAATGGTTTGGGTTGGAAGGGACCTCAAAGCCCATCCAGATCCAATCCCATGGGGACACCTTCCCCTATCCCAGGGGGCTCCAAGCCCCATCCAACCTGGCCTTGGACACTTTAGGGATCCAGGACAGCCACAGCTCCTCTGGGAATTCCATTCCAAGGCTCCCCAAAAAGGAATTTGGGCAAAGTGTGAATATCCCAGGTATTATCAAGCCCTTTCCATGTGAAATTTCCTTAAAGATTGATAATAAATAATAAGTACAGAAGCCAATCACATTTTTGGGACAGCTTTAGAGGCAGGGAAATGACAAAGTTTTGAAATCAAAACTACTTTAGGAGGTCATTGAAAGTTTTGACCCTGACATCCTTTGCCTCCAAAGGATTTCTCCAAATGGGAAAGAGAAGAGCAACACAACTGGGTGATGTTGGCACTTTTGGATTGGTTTAGAGTAGAAGCTCACTGTCTAACATAGGTGATGGGTATCGGGGCAACAGGGTAGCCATAGATTTAATGGTGTCAGGAACTCACATCTTAAGAGAGGAACCTACTTGCCGCGGCAAAAAGTCTAAATATGGACAACACTGGGCAAATTTAGGCCAGCTTTTTTATTATTGTTAGCACATCAGAACATTATTACAGAACATTATTTCAGAACATTATTACAATGGAATTCAATGTTAACAGCTTGCTGGCCTACCGTGGAAGTGCCACCGAAGGTGGGGTAATACGGAATGACATAAAATCATTTCAGTTTAGATTTCAGGCAATCACACCAAAACAAGACATATTGACAAGCCTTCCATCCAACCTTATAAAACATACGTAATGGTAGTTAAAACAAAGACTACTTCATAAGAAACAAAGAACAGAGTTCTATTCATGGTAACCTTCTAAAGATATACATTAAATAAACTTGTTGCCATCCTAAAGCCAAATCTACCAAGTTGTATTGTTATTTGTCACGTCTACTGCTTGGGAAACTTTTCTGCTTGCTTGGGAAACTTTTCTGCTGTAACAGAACTTCGGGCCACATCCTGAGGCCTAAATACTCTTTTTTAACCATTTCCTAAAAACCCTCTGACTTTATGGATTCCAACAATAGGTATTGGGAAGTAATTGTAAACATTGTATACATAATTTTTAGTATAAAGACATAACACCACCCCAAGGGCAGGCAGAGCCGCTCTCTGTCCTGCTGGATGGACCTTGGCAGGACAGGAGAAAGAATTTTATAGATAAGAAAGAATAAACAACCTTGAGACTGAGAACTGAAGAGCTCTGACTCCTCCTTCAAGCGCTCAGGCTGAGAAAAGAGACTTTCTAACACATCTCAGGGTCACAAACCAGCAAAAAATCCTGAGACTTTCCAATCCCTGAGGGCTTCAAAACACACCTGAGCCACGTGGCCTGAGGTGCAGCGCCTGGATTTGGAGGTTTTTGTGCCAAAACGTCCCAATTCCTCTGGAATGAGGAGCCCAAAGTCACCTCCAAGCCCACCTGCACTGGGAGGGCACAGAGAGCGCAGCCTGGCGTTAATTACTGATCTTTCAGCAGGAAATAGGCATTTAATTCCTGTTTAATTATCGCTTGCTAAATGTTTAATTAGCGCTTACTCTCTGAAAATCACGGGATGTCGAGATCTGTTAGACAACTTGTGCCACCTTATTTTCCAGGAGGACCAGATGATAACTTAATTGAAGGTGGTGGGTCCAAGTTTGTGTGCAAACCAGGAGCCAGGAACATCACCATCATCTTTCACCCCCTGCTCAGGTAAAATCTGCCTTTTTCACATTTCTACAGCTGCAAAACTTGAAAATAAGTAGAATTAAACCTTTGATTTGTGGGGATGTTGGGCATATTCCGGTTCTGAGATCCCAGTGCAAAGGGGCTGCTCTTAGGTTGTTGGGAAGTTTTGTTTTAAAATAAACTTTTTTTCTAAAATATTTAAATATTTAATATTATTTTTCTAAATAATTTGTTAATTTTATCAATAATTATTTTCCAAAATATTTAAATATTTAATATTATTTTTCTAAAATTACCTGGTTAATTTTATTAATAATTATTGTTTTCCAAAATGTTTATATACTTAGTTATGAATATTAATAATTTAAAAATTTTAGAAATATTTAATATTTATTAAATATTTAATATTGAATATTTTTCAAAAATGAATTTGGTAATTTTATTATTGGTAGTATTCTGAAATATTTAAGTATTTAATTATGACTTCTAATTATTTCAATATTTTAGAAATATTTACTATTTCTAAAATATCAAATATTAAATACTTTTCAAAAATTATTTTGGTAATTTTATTATTTCTTATTATTTTCTAAAATATTTAAATATTTAACTATTACTATTAATTATTTACATATTTTAGAAATATTTGATATTTTAGGAATATTTAATATTAAATATTTTCTAAAATAAATTTGTTAATTTTATTATTACTATTTTCCTGAAATATTAAATATTTAATTATTGCCTTAAATTATTCAAATATTTTAGAAATATTTAATATTTCTAAAATATATAAATATTTAAAAATACTTATTTAAAGAAAAATGAATATTTTTCTTGAAATATTTTTAATCTTTTTCCAACTGAGCTGTGATGTCAGCTGGGATTTCCTGTCTGGGTGACCCTGTGTCACCCAGCAATGTCATTTATTGACCTCAGCTGGGGGAAGTTTATTTGCAACCTGCCACAAATTGTTTCTCGCTGTTCTTGGTGCTTATTAAAAAGTCAGAGGAGCTGCACGGTGAGTTCATTGATGAAACGCTGATGTGGGCTGGGGACTGCAAATTAATTCCTGATCCACAGTGATTGCCAAAATTGTCACAGCTGGAGCTTTAAACAGAGCAAGCCTTGAATAAACCTCATTGTATCATTCACCTCTGAAACCTGAATTTTGCTGCTTTTCTAACAGTTTGTGCTGTTGGTTTTGTGGAAATTCAATAATTCAAAGTTTGGATTGGTTCATGCCAAGCTCCCAGCTCTTTTTTTTGGGAGGATTTTCCTTTCTCCCCATCACCTTTGGAGAGCTTTTCCCTCTTTGCCTGTGCTTGTGTGAATTCTCTGTCCTGAGTCACCCAACAGGGGCCTTTCTGCAATGCTAAACCCAAAAAGTCACAAAATAATCATAAAAAAATGATTGGGATCTGATCCCAGAGAAAGGAATCTCCTCCTGGTACCTCTGTGGCTGAAAGTTCAGCTTATTTGTGACTTCTCAGGACTTAAAAACCCATTTGGAAAACGCATCAATGCCTCCAAATCAAAATTTCTGGTGTTAAAACAGCAGGGATTGGAACAATCTTGAGAACATCCTGAAATGTGTTATGGTGGGCAAGATCTTGCCTTGGAAGAAAAAGAGTTTATTTCTTGCTACGTGCCCATGACAAAGTGGAGAATTCCATGAGCACATTTCATTTCCACCTCTGTCTCTTAAACTGAAGAAATGTGCTAAAAATGAATCTGCTGCAGGATAATTTATAGTATTTTATGGTGGGAAGAGATGGACAACTGAGGTTTAATGTTCTTCAAGGCGTGACTGTGAAATTCAGTGCTTCGAGGTGTGACTGTGATGTTGTGGACTTCAATTTCTAAATCATTAATGAATTTACAGACATCTTGCAAGCCCAGAGAGTGGTGATACTCCTATTTTTATTGATGAGATCTTTCCCATTGATTGAAATTCTTTCTCTTTGCCTTCCTGCTTTATTTTTCCCCCTTTTTTTTTCCTCCCATCTGAGTGAAACACGAGTGCTCTGCTTTAAATAGCTCTTCTCCCAAACACTTCACTTTGCATTCCCAGCCTGCAAGTCAGGCAGGAGGAATCATTTGCCTCATAAAACATAATTGCATGGAGATGAAGGTAGCTGTGTACAGTGGATTTTTCATGCCAGGCACCTGCAACATCTTCACTCCTTTGCATTGAGGATTTCATCAATAACTTCAGGAAAACATGGGATGACCCAGTTTGCCCTTTTCTCCCTGTGGGGTGGGAGAGTTTGGGGAGTTTTAATGTGGTTTTATTCATTTTAATGTTTCATGTGCTGAGAGATTTAAATCGTGATGAATGGGGTGCAGAGAATCTGGGGTGATCACAGGATTTTTTAAGCTGACAATAATTCCCTAAAGGGAATTCTGTTCCTGATGGGATAGCCATGGCCTGTCCCACCAGTGGCTGAAATGCTCAGTAGGGTGAATTTGCTCAGATATTGGTGCCTACAGTGATTTCTGGAGCTGAAATGCTCAGTACAGTGAATTTGCTCAAATATTGATGCTTGCAGTGACTTCTGGAGCTGAAATGCTCAGTAGGGTGAATTTGCTCAGATATTGGTGCCTGCAGTGATTTCTGGAGCTGAAATGCTCAGTAGGGTGAATTTGCTCAAATATTGGTGCTTGCAGTGACTTCTGGAGCTGAAATGCTCAGTAGGGTGAATTTGCTCAAATATTGGTGCTTGCAGTGACTTCTGGAGCTGAAATGCTCAGTAGGGTGAATTTGCTCAAATATTGGTGCCTGCAGTGACTTCTGGAGCTGAAATGCTCAGTAGGGTGAATTTGCTCAAATATTGGTGCCTGCAGTGACTTCTGGCACATGGAATCATAAAATCATCACCTCCTGGTTACACCCTTGTTGCCCTTATCCAGATATTCCTGTTTTAAATGTCCAGCTCTCCTGGAGGTAATTCCTGCAGAGCTGTGAAGTTTCCACCTGTTTTATTCTCCTTTTTGAGGTTCTTTATGACCTCTCCCCCTCATCTTTCATCCCTGTCCCCTGTACATGCTTGAAATGGATCTGGTTTGAATTCAAATGATCAATATTTTATTTACAAGGGGTTTTTTCCCTCTTGTTTTTATTAAAGCCCCATAAATACGTTGCCAGAGGAGCTTCAGCACTGCATGGACTCTCTGATTTCATGAGGCAGCTGAGTGCTTCTGAAAGTATTAAACAGACTGCCTCACTGAGAAACCAGACCCTGGTGTGCTGATTTAAAGCCTGAGCATCACTTCAAGTGATGGATTTAAAATAAAATCCAGCCCTGGAATGTTGAGGGAGAGTTGAAGCAGAGCATTCACACTCACCAGTGGGAAATTCTCTCTTTTGTGCTCCTGCTATGAGAGGTGTCAGTGCTGATCACATCACAGGTGCACGAGCACTGGGACAGATTTGCTGCTTAGAAAGCCACTTTTTCATCCTTTTTTATTTACAAACTGAGGGTGGAACTTGGCTCTAAATTCGTTTGAAGAATACAAGGTCAAACTTTGGGTAAGGTGCAAATGAATCCATTCCCAGTAATCGATCCCAGTAATTAAAACCATGGGCAGTGTAAGGAAAAATACCTAAAAATGGTTTTCAAAGCTTTCCTTGCCTTTGAATTCCTTTAGAGCAGGGAGCCAGAGTTGGGAAGTGAGGTTTGTGCTGTTCAGGATGTGGGTCCCTGATTTCCACAAGGACAGCTGAGACACACCAAGGCCCAGATTAATTAGCAGCACTTAATGACACCACCACCGACAGAATAAACGAAGAGTGGATTTCTGAGAGACAAGTGGGTGTTCTAGAGGAGATGATTCCTGGGAATAGCCTTTCCTAACTACACCTGGAAACTAATTGCACTTAGAAATGGAGGCAGAACCCACCTCTGATTTGCCTTAATTACATTTCATGGGAGGTGCCAAAGTATAAAAGTTACCAAAGGAGCCCAGTTGCTTCCTTCATCCTTTGCTGGAGTTACTGGGCTGAGGATTAACATCTCCCTTTGGAAGAAGGAATCACAGGAGCAATCCCAACACCCTTCCTTCTGGAACATGGAACAGCCTGAGCGATGTCTGTCGTACCATTTGTTTGGTGGGGATTTTTATTTTTTTCTGATGTCTTTTTTTTTTTTTTTTCTTTTTTTCTTCTTAATGTTTATTTGTTTCAGCTGGCATTTGAAAGGCACTTGGCTCCTCGGGGTAATAATCATTTTACATATGCTTTATAGAGTGTGTTTATTACCAGACAATTGAGGAACAGATGTCTGCAGTCTCCAGGCTGGAGGGGGAGGAATGGGAAGGGTGGGAGATGGAGGGGATGGATGGATGGATGGATGGGTGGATGGATGGTGGTGCTGAGCAAAGTGCTGGATGCTGGATATTGAGGCCAGGGGGGGTTTCCATTTATTACCATCAGCCACAGCTCATTAGGATCAAGCAGCAATTAAAAGGCTTGGAGGATGGAGGAGAAAGCCAAGTGCTCGCTGATTCAGAAGGAAAAGTCACTTCCCACCAGGACGTGACCTTGGGAAGGAGGAGTGGGGAGAGGAATTGTCCTGGCACCCCTGGGATCTCCCCTCTGCCAGGTGGGCAGGGCTGGGCTGTGCCAGTGGTGTCACTGCCTTGGGGCTCAGAGTCTGCAGAGAAAAACGAAAAGGAAAAGCAAAATTCCCAATTTGCCGCTGCCGACACTGTTTGGGATGCGAAGGATAAAGGAGAGGGGTCTCCCCTCTGCCAGGTGGGCAGGACTGGAGTGCCCCAGTGGTGTCCTGATCATTGCCCTGGCGTTCAGAGTCTGGAGAGAAAAACAAAGAGGGGGGAATAAAGGAAGAAGGAAAACCAAAATTCCCAATTTGCTACTGCTGGCATCATTTGGGATGCAAAGAATACAGGGGAGGGATCTCCCCTCTGCCAGGTGAGACGGACTGGGATGTGCCAGTGGTGTCACTGCCCTGGGGTTCAGAGTCTGGAAAGAAATAGAAAACCAAAGAATAGGGGGAAAAGGCAAGAAGAAAAAGCAAAATTCCCAATTTGCTACTGCTGGCATCATTTGGGATGCAAAGAATACAGGGGAGGGATCTTCCCTCTGCCAGGTGGGCAGGGCTGGGCTGTGCCAGTGGTGTCACTGCCCTGGGGCTCAGAGTCTGGAAAGAAAGAGGAAAACAAACAGGAAAAGCAAAATTCCCAATCTGCCCCTGCCGACATGGTTTGGGATGCAAAGAGGAAAGTTTAGTGCTCTGTGTGTGCATTAGTGTTCTATGTGTGCCTTTTGTTTTTGGGATTGATGGGGGCAAGGGGAAGAGAGCAGCAGTAAGTTTGACCTTTTGATGGAAGATGAAGTATTTCTGTTCCTTTGTACAGTCTCCATCACCGAAAGCAGCAGGCTTGACAGCAAATTTGGAATTAACTGTTTCCTTTTCTTTCCAGTTACTTTAATGCAAATAAAAGAGGGATTGCTCTGCTATTAAATTAAAAAATCCTTTAGGGACTAACTGGGGAGGGTGGTGATGGACTTTTGCTGCCTGTTGATATCAGAATGTCCCTCTCCAGTGAAGTGTCAGATTTCAGGAATTCCCTGTCCCTGGGAGGGAAGTGCCCAAGGTGCAGGACAAGTGCATCCACCCGGGGGCATGAGTATGGCAGGGACGTTTTATTGGAATGGTCCTGCCAAGCTGCTCTTGAAATCAGGATGTGTCAAGATGAAAGGTGCTGGATGTAGAATTTAAATCCTGTTTATTTTGAAAATATTGTGAGGGGACAGCAAAGTTGTCATGGGACATTAAAATCCTTTGGTCTTTGAGCATCAAGTACTGCTGGTGTTAAAAACTACACCACTAAATTGGTCTAAAATTCAGAACCCTTGCATGTCTCACCAATAACCCCTTTTACATCTCTAAGGTTATAATAATAATAATAATAATCTCATTTTATTTTAAAATGTGCTGTAATATCTTGTAATTGCACACTATAAAATTAATATTTGATAATATAGGGACTGTTGGTCTTGGGAAGCAAAAGGAGTGTGAAAATTAGATGAGTTTGTTACATTTAAGCTATGCTCTATCACACCAAATAGGTTAAGAAAAATCTGTGGTATTTTAAAGTCTAAGGGTTGCTTATTATTAGTGAAGTAGATAGAAAATGTCAAGTCCCCCTGTGGCACAAATACTGCTAAATAATGAGAGCTGATGCCTTTGGCTTTCTGAATCAAACCTAAAATACTTGATTTCAGAGAAATCAATAAGGCTGAGTCAAGCTGGGAGAGGGAACTTGGAGTGTTGACTGCCTAAAGTTTGTGTTTGAGTCTGAGTAATGTGCAGAGGATCAGGGTAAATTTAAAAAAAATATCTGAGGTGCTGTAAAGTGCACGGGAAACTTAAAGGTCCTTGAAAAGCGCCCTCCAGATTTCATCAGGTCTTGCATTGTGAGAGATTCCCTTCAAAGGGTAGGAAAATATCACTTAATTGATGGAATTCTTGCTTCTGTGGCGTAGGGAATCTCTTCCTGCTCTCTGGGGCTGGGAGATGGGGCCTCTGGTGAGAAGGATGAGGCTCAGATCAGGAGATCACGAATTCCCAGGATCACTGAGGTGGGAAAAGCCCTCCAAGGTCATCCAGGCCCAGCTGTGCCCAATCCCCACCTTGTTCCCAGCCCAGAGCCCTGAGTGCCACATCCAGGAGTTCCTTGGACACCTCCAGGGATGGGCACTCCTGGGCAGCCCCTACCAAGGCCTGAGCCCCCTTTCCATGGGGAAATTCCTGCTGGTTCGACCCTGAGCTGCCCGGGCCCAGCCTGAGGCCGTTCCCTCTGCTCCTGTCCCTGTTCCCTGGGCTGTCCCCTCCTGGCAGGGACTTGTGCAGAGCCACCAGGGCCCCTGAGCCTCCTTTGCTCCAGGCTCAGCCCCTGCCCAGCTCCCTCAGCCCCTCCTGGTTCTCCAGGCCCTGCCCAGCTCCCTCAGCCCCTCCTGGTTCTCCAGACCCTTCCCAGCTCCCTCAGCCCCTCCTGGTTCTCCAGGCCCTTCCCAGCTCCCTCAGCCCCCTCCTGGTTCTCCAGGCCCTTCCCAGCTCCCTCAGCCCCTCCTGGTTCTCCAGGCCCTTCCCAGCTCCCTCAGCCCCTCCTGGTTCTCCAGACCCTTCCCAGCTCCCTCAGCCCCTCCTGGTTCTCCAGCCCATTCCCAGCTCCCTCAGCCCCTCCTGGTTCTCCAGGCCCTTCCCAGCTCCCTCAGCCCCTCCTGGTTCTCCAGGCCCTTCCCAGCTCCCTCAGCCTCTCCAGACCCTTCCCAGCTCCTTTTCCCCTTCCCTGGACCCTCTCCAGCCCCTCCAGGTCTCTCCTGTCAGGAGGGACCCATCCCTGGACACTCCTGAGTGACCCCAAACTGGACACTGCCCTTGAGGGGCCTCAGCAGTGCCAGCACCAAGAGACCTCAAATCCTTAGTACAGAAACACAAAATTCAACACTGGAAATGAGGAAAGGACCTTAAAGATCATTTATTTCCAGCCTCCCACCATGGTCAGGGCACCTTCCACCAGAACTTTCACCTGGATACTCCAAACTTTATTTTAGAATTTCCACTCTTGGTGCAACTTCTCATCCACTCAGGGCTTCTTTGCATTGCCCTGAATGGGAACCTTCAGGGAGCAATTTGACACCTCCCCTGGGAATGTTTTTCCCTCCCTATCCCCATTTAATGAGTATTTAGGAAGCTTTTAGCTGTTCAGTTCTTTCTGTGTGCCTGCAGCAGGGATGGATGTTCCTCTCAGGCAAATCCCAGCCCCTTTTCCTCCCTGACAAAGTGAAGGATAAAGACACAGCTCAGCAGAGCTCCTTGTTGTCACACTGCTGAGGAGAGTTTTCCTCCCGACTGGGGCCATCACAGGGATTGGGGACTCACATGGAGAGGGGATGGGGAACAGCTTCACATTTTGTGCCTTTTTTTTTTTTCTTTCCCCCCTGATGCTTTATGAGAACTGACAGTCTTGCTGTGTGTGTGTCTGATTAAAGATGACAGTTTATAAAAACCTTAAGGTGAGGCTGTTCATTTTCCATGACAGAAAATAAAGCGATCCCCACCCCCCCTCACTGCCACCTCCCACACAAACAAAAACTCTCACACACCAAAAAAAAAAAAAACCCACCAAAAAAAACCCCTCTTAATATGTGAGGCATTGATTTTATATTGTCTGTCAGAGAATGTGCTTCAGCAGATCAGTCAAGTTTGGAGTTTTCAAACATGCTTCATCCAAAGGGAAAATCAACAGCCTGTCAGAAATTTCACATGTCTCCAGCTCCTCCTTCCCTTTGGATGAAATACAAGCTGAAGGAACAGAGAAATTTTGACATTTGCAAGAGCTGGGGCTGAATAGCTGAAAGGAGTGTTAATGTAATTCCATGGTAATGAGGTACTTTGAACCAGGCTTGTGCTCATTGAGCCAACAAAGCAGGATGAGCTCATTCCTTCATGGGATCACAGAATGGTTGGGGTTGGAAGGGACATCAAAGATGACCCAGATCCACCTTCCACCATCCCAGGTTGCTCCAAGCCCGTCCATCCTGGCCTTGGACACTTCAGGGATCCAGGGGCAGCCAGAGTTTCTCTGGAAAACCTTAAATTTCCTTCCAGCATTTCACTCGTGCTCTCCTGGAGGAGGATTGAGCATCCCCACCTTGCTGAGCACCATTATTCTGATTTTGTCAAGGGGTTGATGATGGCATGTGAATTTCCAGTGATTTATTGATTCCTTGGGAACAGAACAGTGCAGTCAGGGGGGATCTAACAGGATCCAACCTCAGGATTTCTGTTGGTCAGAGTGACTCTGGGATAGGTGCAAGTCTCTTTTCCCAGCCCAGCAGTCGAAGAAGGAGTCAGGATTCTTCTGCTGTTGTTCTTAAGGTTGTTTATTATTTCTTATCTATAAAATTCTTTCTCTGGCCTGCTGAGGTCTGTCCAGCTTGGGGTGGTGTTATCTTTTTATACTAAATACTACATGTACTTTATTTATAATAATATCCCAATACCTATCACCTATGTTAGACAGTCTGTCTCTAATCCAATCCAGAAGTGTCACCATCACAGCAGAAGATGGAGGATAAAAAGAAGGAGAAGAAGGACAGGACACGCTCAGATTCCTCCATCTTGCCTCTTGAACCCCCATTCTAAAACCCCAAAGTTCTACATTTTCACCTTGTGCTAAATTCACTATCATTCTACTCAAACTCTTGTGGCTTGCAGCTCCTCACACAAAGTTGATAATTATTTTTCCATGGGTCAAAATCAAAGGCACAGGTGTTTGTGACTCTGTGCCAGGGTCTCTGAGCCCCCTGGCAGGGTTTTGGGCAATCCAGAGAAATGTCCTGGGTTCCAACAATCCAATCCCCTGCGCAGCTCAGCGATCACCACATGGCCACAGAAGTTCTGGAAGGGCAGAACAGATCCATTGATTCAACTGAACCATCTCAGGTACAAAATTCCTTTAAAAAAACCCAAGTTCCACACTTAGATCCACCTTTAAGACTCACTAAGTTGGAAAAGCCCTTTAAGATCATCAAGTCCAACCATTGACCAGCACTGCCAAGGCCACCACATGTCCCCAAGTGCCACAAGAATTATCAAACATTTAAAACCTCAATCACAAGTGAGATTCTGTCATGTAGGAGCTGATGCTTTTCAAGCAGCTCCTTTGCTATTAACAAATGAACTTCCAGGAGTAGCTAAAACTTTATTTAATAGCCCCAACTTTCATTTCAAATACAGGAAATAATTCTCTGACATTGCTAAAAAAATATCTGTAGAGCAACAGAAGAGCTCCCATGGCACAACCAGAAAAGCATCTTTGATTTTTGTGGTGGAAGAAAAGGGAAAAAGAACTTGACAAATTCTACATTTATAATCTGTCTATGAAAGACTCAAAAAATGGAAGTTCAAAAAATACTTCAGTGAGGGTTTTCCCTGAATGGGGGAAATCCAAGGATGAAAACACAGCGTGGTTTAGATGCACTTTATGGTCCTATTACCTTAAAAATTGTTACACAATGCCTGTGGTTGCTTTCATCAAGATTTATGAATTTTTGATTGAAGGCAGGAGAGCTGGTGCTGGATGAGAACAAAAAAAAGGTGATTCCTGTGTTTAGGATTTGCTGGTAAAAGCAAAGATCTGAAGCCTGGAATGACCCCACATCCCCCATGGAGCCATCAGAGCAATGAAAGGAAAGATTAATAATTTAAATTTTTGTCATGGTTGTGTTTTACATCACGTGTTCAGCTCAAGGGATTTCTGGGAAAAGCCTTTGGTGGGGAGCTGGAATCTGGAATTCCCTTGGAGTGTGGGAGCTCTCATTTTGTGTTTTACCTGGATTCTTCTTGCAGGGCTTTTTCCTTTAAAACCTTTTGCACAGTTTAAAGCGTTGTGGTTTGGGGAAACCAGAGCTGTTCCCTCAGGGCATGGAGGTGAATTCTTGTCTCCCTCACAGGTGCTAAAAGAGAAGGAAGGCAGATTTTCAAAGTTTTTAATTTTCATTTAAGATAATCTGAACTGTTTATTTCAACTATTCCCTTCTTTTCAGTTTCCTGAGCTGAGCTACAAAAAATGGGTTTGAAGTTCCTTCACCACTAACCTGCATTTTCCCCTTCTGCTGAATTCCTGGATATTACAGTGCAGGACCCTCATTTATTCCTGTTTCATTGGGATTATTTGCTTCAGACTCATCAGATGTGGCTCCACAAACACTTGCAGGGTTTTCATGGGCGCGTGGCAAAAAGAAAAGTCCTGGTAGAATCTTGGGAAAATCCTTTTAAGGATGTGAGCCCATGGAAAAGCAGGTTTTACAAGCACAAGGTTGTGACACAAAATGATTTTTTGGTGGGGCATTCCTGAGGGATTTAACTTGAAATTCTGTTGACTTTTAGAGATCTGCAGAATAGGCATAAATACATTTTGCAGGCCAGAAGTTGGCCTTTTGTTTGGTTATTTTGGGTCCTGGGAATCTTGAATTTCGGATAGCTCAGCAGGAATTGCAGTTTGTGGAATACCACTGGAAAGCATTTCCAAAAGTTCCTTTCCTTTGGTAACTTCCAAACTTTTCAGAGACAAAATTCATTCACACCTAAGTGTGAAATTGCTCGGTCCATGGAAATCCTGGTGCTGGAGCTGCCAGGAAAGAAGTTGGGTGAAGTGTAGGCTTGAATGGTCCCGAATTCTGTGCAGATTTATTCCAAAATAAATGGGAAAAACTGGAAGTCTGAAATTCCCACTGTTATTAACCAAGTTCCATTATTGCAATTTGGTCTCCAAGTTGTATTTTTACAAATGAATTTGCTCTGGAGGTGTGACAGGTCTGACACAACTCCAAGAGTCCTTATTAATTAAAGCTTTATCCACACTGTAACGTGAAATAATGCTGCTAAATAAGTGGAGATCCCTCAAAAATTCCTTGGTTTTGGGTTTCACTGTAAGGTGAAATAATGCTGCTAAATAAGTGGAGATCCCTCAGAAATTCCTTGGTTTTGGGATACCCAAATTGGATATATTTTACCTGAGCCAGGGAACTCATTCAGGAGGTACAAGACAGAATTGTTCCTTTTACAGAGAAAAGCTGGAGACCTTCTAGAAATAACAGTAATTACAACAAAAAGGGAGAAATGTTGGCAAGTGTGATTTTCTAGCAGATCTCCCAGAGGAAATCCTGGTGGATTTTAGGGGTGGGTGAATTGACAGCCTGGTCTGGTGGACAGACAGAAACTCAGAACTGCTCCACAGAGTAGGGAAATTTATATACTCTAAAGTTTTATCATCTTACAGGGAGGAGATAAAACCATCCCCTCGTGCTGCATCTTTGCAGAGGGTGGAGGCAAGTCTGGAGTCTGGGATGATTCCTCATTTATTCCCTGGGGTTGTGCAGTTTTTCACTGCAAACCATCAGTGAGACGATCATTCCTCCTGACAGGCCCGGGCTGAGGGATGTGAGGGAAAATTGGTCAGTGGTGCACCCTGACAGCCAGTCATTCATCTGAACTGAGGAAAAGTTGTTGCTAAAAGGTAATAAAAGTTGATTAATTGCAGGGAATCCCTGGGTTGCTGGTTGCTGTCTCATGTTAACGTTGGGATTTTGGTGTCTCACCTTGGCCTGCCTCCTAAAGTGTTGTCTCACCTCCTTCCCAGGAATTTATTTCAAGTTTTTCATGGCACTGAGTGTTTGGAATAGAACAGAATTGTGGAAGCATGGAATGGTTTGGGTTGGAGGGAGGTTGAAGTTCATCAGTGCCATGGTAGGGGCACCTTCCACCATCCCAGGGTGCTCCAAGCCCGTCCAGCCTGGCCTGGGACACCTCCAGGGATGGAACAGGGTCCTTCAACCCAGGCATTTACAAACCACTTGTTCCTCTAATTTAATGTATTTTAGCAAAAAACAGAGGTGAAAAGTCCACTGCTGTGACAACAGGGACATTTCTCTTCTTCCAAACAGAAGTTGAAATGAAATCTTTCCTGGAATCCTTTCCAACTCCCAAAGCTCAGGTGGATCCTGTTGGAGACTTGTCTTTACCTCCAGGTGTTGAATTTCAAAGGCAATTTAAAATATGTTCTTTTCCTCTCCTTTTCATACAAATCCAGTCGGGATAAGTGGGAGTGAGAGTGAAAACCTCTCTGTGTTTTCTGCTTCCAGGCCAATCTTTCTTCTCAAACTTTTAATTTTCTGATAGAAAAGATCCCCTTCAGCTGTCTTGTCCCCACTGCTGACCACATCACCTATGGGGTTCTTCACCACACAAAATCCACTTTTCCCATCTGCATCCCTTGGGAGCCTCCTAGGGAACATTTTTGTTAAAAAATTTTCTCTTCCCTGTTAAAAAAAAAAACAAATAGAAGTTGTCAAGGATGGGGGAACTATTGTTGCAGTGAGCAGAATGGGTGCTTATTATCAGTTATGGGCACGCCCAGGTCAAGAGTGAAGTGTTTTTTTCTGTTTAGTTTGCTGAAAGGCTGGGATGGCTTTAATTGCTGGTTGTCATTTGTAATGGAGTAGATGCAGTATTAGAATTATTCAGATAATTTGTTGTAATTACCCACCATCAGGAGCTTTACAATGCTCAAAATACAATCTTTGAAGCAATGGCACCGAGTCCTTTGAATGGAAGGCAGCAGCTCTGGAGAGCACAATATCATTTATAGATTGTCAATCAACTCAGCGAGGTAAACAAAACAAAGGTGCTTTTCCACAAATTCTTCCAGTGCCCTAAACCTTCCCAAAAATCTTGGCAGAACAAGCAGGATGCCTGGAGTGCTGAAAAATCAGAGCTTTTGCAGAGTTCCTCAAAGCAGGCAGGGTTTGAGAAGCATTGTGTGCTTTGAATAAAGTGTTTTCCACAAAAACTCTGCCCCAGGGAGCATTATCCATTCTGGCTCTGCTGCAGCAGGGGGGGAAATCTCCCTGAGGTGCTGCTGCCCCTGATTGTGGGTGAGAAAATGGGAAATGGGGCAGAGCTCTCTGGGGAGGCAGAGGGGCCCATTTGCATTGCCCTCCTCTCCACACCCAAATGAATGCACAGATGCAGGGGGGGCTGAGCTCCCAAATTTGTATTCTGCTGGCTCAGGGCCTGAGCCTTGTCTGGCAAACACAGAGAGAGGGAGGGAAAAAACCCCCGAGTGTCACGAGCACAAGTGTGGGCTCGCCGTGACCTTCACCTGCTGCGATAATTCTGATGTGCAACGACCAAATTCCTGGAGATGTTTAATCAGCGGAGCTGAATTTTGATGAAAGCACATGTCACGGTGCCATTACTGCTGCAGGAATTAATTCTGGTTCAGAGCAATGTTCTGGATTCGTGAGGATTAACACTGCTGAACTGTCACCTCTGCAAATTCCAAAATCCCTTCCAGCCCTGGTGGCTTCATTTAAAATGGAAAAAAATGTCAGCTGGCAAAACCCTCTGAGCGCTGGGATGATCCCACAGCAGGGCAGGGGGATTTTGTCCGTGTGTCCCTCTCAGGTGAGACCCCAGCCCTGGGACACAGCAGCAGCACCGGGAGCAAATCCAGAGAATCCATGGAGCTGCTGCAGGGCTGGAGCCAGGCTGGGAGAGCTGGGAATGTTCCCTGGAGCAGGGAGGGATCCGGGGAGAGCTGGGAATGTTCCCCTGGAGCAGGGAGGGATCCAGGGAGAGCTGGGAATGTTCCCTGGAGCAGGGAGGGATCCAGGGAGAGCTGGGAATGTTCCCCTGGAGCAGGGAGGGATCCAGGGAGAGCTGGGAATGTTCCCTGGAGCAGGGAGGGATCCAGGCAGAGCTGCCAGCACAGGGCAGGGCCTGCAGGGGCTCCAGGAGAGCTGCAGAGGGACTGGGGACAAGGCCTGCAGGGACAGCACCCAGGGAATGGCTCCCACTGCCAGAGGGCAGCCATGGGTGGCATCTTGGCAATGAGCAATTCCTGCCTGGGCTGGCATTGCCAGAGCAGCTGGGGCTGCCCCTGATCCCTGCAGTGCCCAAGGCCAGGCTGGAGCAGCCTGGGATGGTGGGCTTGGAATGGGATGGGCTTGAAGGGCCCTTCCCACCCAAACCATTCTGGCATTTGGGACACTCAGAATCCATCCCCAGGGATTTTTATGGAAGTTGGGAATGGCAAAGGGAAGGGAGACCCTTCCTGGAGTGCTGAGATTGCCAGTGAAGCCCCCAGATCCCAAAATCCCTTCCTGGAGAGGAGTCGGGGTGGGGATGGATCCAATGCCAGGCTGGGAGAGCTGGGAATGGAGGGAATTCCCTGGAGAGGGAGCCTGGGCTGGGATTTTGGGAAGGGATTCCCAGAGCAGCTGGGGCTGCCCCTGATCCCTGCAATGGCCAAGGAAGGATTGGAGCAGCCTGGGATGGTGGGAGATGTCCCTGCCATGATCTGAAAAGGTCCTTTCCAACCTAAAATATTCAATAATTCCATGATAAATAATCCAGTATTGGGACTTCAAACTCCACACCCGCTCAAACATGGAATATATTTAGATAACAAAGCATCAATGAAAGCTGAATTAAGGCATTTTTGTATTTTTAGCCTCGATTTTGGATGAGAAGGTGTAAATTGATTATATTTTTATTTGTCTCCAGGGAAGCACTTGTCCATGTGTAGTTACATGGTGGGAATGACATCACTGCAAATTCCCTAAAATCATGACCCAGGTTTAACCCAGGCATTTAAAAACCATTTGTTCCTCTAATTTAATGTATTTTAGCAAAAAACGGAGGTGAAAAGTCCAATGCTGTGACAACAAGGAAATTTTTCTTCATCCAAACAGAAGTTGAAATAAAATCTTTCCTGGAATTCTTTCCAGCTCCCAAAGCTCAGGTGGATCCTGTTGGAGATTTGTCCTTACCTCCAGGTGTTGAATTTCAAAGGCAATTTAAAATATATTATTTTCCTCTCCTTTTCATACAAATCCAGTCGGGGTAAGTGGGATTGACAGTGTATTTTTATGGATTTTAATGGGCATAAAATCTCTCTCTGGCTGGAATCAGCCTGGGGATCCATGTCCCCGTGTCCCTGTCCCCCAAGGCCATTTCCAGAGAGTTCCCTGGCTTTGCTGGCGACTCCCAGCAGCTCCACAAGGGGAAAAAAGTCAAATTGTCAAAAGTCATTAGTGGCTGTCACTTCGTGGACCTTCACACTGGAGCTCCCCCTTTGGAATTTTGTTTTTCCTGTACTTCAAATAAGTAGGACGATGTTGGACAAAACTGCTGGAATTTCACCAGTTTGTGCTTTTTTGGTTATGCCTGTGAAGCAATGGTGGGTTTAGGAGTTTGAGGCTGAGTTCTGTGCTCTTTCCTCCTCCTAATTATTGTTTTTAGACTCAAATTCCCCAATTCCACTGCTCCAGGTTGAGGCTGTGCCACAATAAATCTCTGATCCCAACCCCTCCAGGACATCCCTGCTCCAAAGAAACCCCTGAAGCCGCAGTCTGAGAGGGAGATTCTTTAAATAAATCCCTTTCCTGTCCCTCTGACACTGAGAAATGGGGTTTGGGAGCCTTATTTACACTTCTTTTTGCCCAGATTCTCCAAGTGCTGCTGCTGAGCCTGTGCTTCGTGGGAAGTTATTTTTACAGCTTCATTTTCTGCACAAAGTCATCCCTAAATAGAAAGGTTGTGCTTTTGCTTCTATGCTTTGAGTTCCTAAATTTTAAAGCATATATTAGTAATGCTTTGGTTACTTAATTAAATACCTAATTATATTTAGCAGTTTTAGGGTGTTTTTGCCTCTTTCTGGTGGCTTTTGCTGCTCCAATCTTTGCTGTTTGTGACATTTCCAACATATGTTTGAATTCTTCCAGCTCCTGTGCCTTGTCATTTCGCTGCTCTTTTTTTTTAGCACTGATATGTAACTTTTGCAAAATAATTGCACAATAACAACTCCAGTGTTAATTTCTTTTTTAAATTTTCTTTTAAAGCCACGGGAGCTGTAGGTATTCCCTCAAAGAGATAGAATAGGAGCTGTGGTGCTGCAGGTGGGCTGAGAACAAGGACCCAGCTGGTGCTGGAATTTTACCAGTTTGTGGTTTTTTGGTTGTGCCTGCAAAACAGGGGTGAACTTAGGAGTCTGAGGCTGAGTTCTGTGCTCTCCTAAGAGCTTCTATCCTTCTAATTATTCTTTTTAAGGTTAAAATTCCCCAGTAGCAGGGTAGCTGGGGAGGTGTAAAAAGGAGTTTTATGTGTGTTTTTACAGTGATCTGTGTAAAATCCTCTGTTAGGAGCAAAATATATGGAAGGGAGAAAAAGAAAAGCAAAACAAGAGCATAGAAGTCACCTTAAACCTGGCCTGGAGGTGCTTTTTACAGTAAATCTTTTGACATTTTTGATATCTGTGTCACAACAAAGACAGAGGGGGAAATTGCCACCTCGTGTGACAGGTGACCCCAGAGAGGGCAGCTGTGTCACAGGCCATTAATGTCCGCCCTCCCATGTGGGATCTCAGGATCTGAGTCCTGAGATGCCGGGCCACCGAGACCACCCTTGGGGGGCTCGGGAGTCCTGGAATGTTCCAGAAGTGTCTGGTGGCTGGACTTTGACCCTACACGGGAGACGACACCTGTATGAGGACAGGAGGGTTTCACCGGGGTGAATGGTGAAGGGATTGGTTAATTAGAGAGTGAAACACAGGGTTTAGGATTTCTGTACAGGGGGGTTTAGAGAAGTAAGATGGAGGAATTGGGGCGTGTCCTGTCCTCCTTCTTCTTCCTCTTCTCCTCCATCTTCTTTGGCCATGGTGGCACTTTTGGATTGGTTATTACTGAAAGTGCACCCAGCAATATGAATAAATGGTATTGGGGGAAAATGATAAATATTGTACACGTAACAATGGGTATAAACATACGTGGCTGTCCGGAGGACGGCACAGTGTGCTCATGGCTGGCTGCTGAGCAGATCTCTGTTTGGCTGAAAGAAAATCTTTTAGATAAACAATTAATAAACATAAAAACCGAAAGAAGAACTGAAGCTTCTTCTCGTCCTTTGATACGCGGGCTGCCCCAAGGCCACCTCGGGCCTTTCCAGGCCCCTCAAACAGCCGAGATAACCGGACACTCCCAAAGCTCAGCCTGGCTTTTCCTTTGTGTCCCGTGCTCGGCTGTTTTGATGGCCTGGAAAGGCTCGGGACAGCCTTGGGGCAGCCCGCGCTCCAAAGGACGGAAGGAGTCCTCAGGTTTTTTCGGTCTTCAGTGTTTATTAATTTTTTTATCTACAATATCTTCTCTCTGCCCGACAGAGGTGCGCACAGCACGTCAGCCATGAGCACACTTATGTCAGTTATCTTTATACCCAAAACTATGTATAAGATATTTACCTTTTCCCTCCAATACCTTTCACCCTTATTGACAAGTGCACTTTTAGTAAGAACCAATCCCAAAGTGCCACCACCACCACAGAAGAAGGACAGGACACACCCCAATTCCTCCATCTTGTCTCCCTAACACCCCCCCTGTACCGAAATTCTAAACCCTGTGTTTCAAACCATAACTAATCAATCTCTTCACCATTTATCCCCTGTGATTCTCCCATCCTCATCCAGGTGATGTTTCCTGTGCTGGGTCAAAGTCCAACCACCAGACACTTCTGGCCACGTTCCAGGACCTCTGAGCCCCCCAAGGGTTGTCTCGGTGTCTCTGCACATCAGGACTGCCGTGCTGAGATCCCACACTTTGCTCGTGGGGCCCAAGGGGGATGGAGGGAAGGAGGTGCCAGGGCTGTCTGTCTGTCTGTCTGTCTGTCTGGACAAAGCTGCTGGCCCAGCAGGGATTTGCGCCCGGCGCTCGGCCAGGGCTGGGTGGCTCCGGTGTCACTTTGGGTTTAAGGGAATGTTGGTTTATGGAGGGCGGGGGACAAAGCCTGGCTGCCCCAGGGGGGTGGAATTGGGGCTGGGATGGAGATGTGGGCATGGCATCCCCCATGGTGCCAGCAGGGATGGGCAGCTGGAGAATGCCCGGCTGCAAAATCAATTCAGCTTCCCTGTGCTGGTGTCTTAGGATGAGGGAAGAGATGAGGATCTGACTCCATGTTTCAGAAGGCTGATTTATTATTTTATGATATATTATATTAAAACTATACTAAAATAATAGAAGAAAGGATTTCATCAGAAGACTAGATGAGGATAGAAAAAAAAAAAAGAATGATAACAAAACTTGCCCTCTGGCAGTGGGAGCCATTCCCTGGGTGCTGTCCCTGCAGGCCTTGTCCCCAGGCCCTCTGCAGCTCTCCTGGAGCCCCTGCAGGCCCTGCCCTGTGCTGGCAGCTCTGCCTGGAGCCTTCCCTGCTCCAGGGAACATTCCCAGCTCTCCCTGGAGCCTTCCCTGCTCCAGGGGAACATTCCCAGCTCTCCCAGCCTGGCTCCAACCCTGGAGCAGCTCCATGGATTCCTCTGGAATCTCTCCAGCATCTCCAAATCCTGCTGATGCTGGTAGGCCTGGGTTGGTCTGAGCCTTCCAAGGGCTCCTCAAGCTCCTCCTTATCTCATGCTCAAGGACAAAGCTCAGCTGATAATGAAATTTGCGCATTTTTCCTCAGGATATTTATAACCACAGTGAGAAATCTCCTCTGGCTCTGCATGTCAGAGAGGTGGGAACATGAATGTGACCGTGTTCACAGGGGTCTGAGGATGAGGGAAGAGACAAGGATCTGACTCCATGTTTCAGAAGGCTGATTTATTATTTTATGATAGATATTATATTAAAACTATACTAAAAGAATAGAAGAAAGGATTTCATCAGAAGGCTGGCTAAGAATAGAAAAAGAATGAAAACAAAGGCTTGTGTCTTGGACAGAGAGTCCAAGCCAGCTGACTGTGATTGACCATTAATTAGAAACAACCACATGGGGCCAATCCCAGATGCACCTGTTGCATTCCACAGCAGCAGATAATCAATGTTTACATTTTGTTCCTGAGGCCTCTCAGCTTCTCAGGAGGAAAATCCTAAGGAAATTTTATTTTTATTTTTCATAAAAATATCACGGCTACACATGAATTCGTGCAGCCAAATTCCATCCACGGTGAGCACAGTGTGAGCAGACATTTTTCACCTTCTGAGTTACACCTGAGAGGGGAGCAAGTTCCAGCTCTCTGCTTGCTGGAATGAATGTCAGAAAGGACCTGGCCTCATTATCCTGCTTCCCCTTTTCCATCCACAGCAACTCTGGCAGCTTTTTGGCTGTTGTTCACATTTTGCCATTGATCCTAGAATTTCCATAATTCCAGCATTCACCAAGGAAGTGAGGGAGTGCTTGTGTGTATTATAATTATGTGATGACATGCAAATAATGATGTCTTCTAGGTGAAGAACCCAGGATTCTGTTACTGATAAAAAGTTTAAAATCAGCTTTTTGGTTAAACTCAGCCTGTGGCAGTCTCAGGGTAATGGTTTTCCTTGCTTCAAGTCCCATGACTTTTGGTTTTGCTGAGTTCACAGCTTTTCCTTTGACCTCTCCAGTCAAATATCCATTTCCTTGAATTATTGGCATAGTTTATTATTAGAATAATTATTATTTTAATGCTTTATCTTTTAAGTCACATATTACAGTGAGGGTGGGTGATTTTCATTTCTCTTGGCTGTATTTCACAACAATTAATTAAAACAGGGAAATTTCTGGGAAGAAAGTGCTGAAGAGCCCTGTGGGGTTGAGACATCAGTGGCTCTTCTCTTATTCTAAATTTGGATTAATCAAATCCTTGTTTTCCCTTTTCCCCTTGGTTTGAATCTTCCATTAAAAAGCTTCTAAAAGGAGATGGGGTGGGTGGAAGCAAAGGGTTTCAGGTTTGAGATCAAGGCTGGTTGGATGTTTAGGAAATAACTTTGAGTTGTGCCAGAGCAGGTTTCGGTTGGATTTTAGGAGAAATTTCTCCATGGAAGGGGTTGTCAAGTGCTGGAATTGGCTGCCCAGGGAAGCACTGGAGTCCCATCCATGGAAATATTCATAAAACATATGGATTGAGGTCGTGGTTTAGTGGTGAACATGATGGTGGTGTTGGGTGGACTTAAAAGATCTTTTCCAATTCCATGTTTTTGTAATTTCCTTGAAAAAGATGAGCCTGTTGTCAAAACCAGCTGAAGTGGCAGCACCAACTCCCCCCTCCCTTTAAACTTGCTTTAATAGGAATTCCTTCTTTCACTGCCACAGCTCATTGGAGATAAATCCTGGAAATTTCACCTCACTTCCATCTTGCCTTTTTTTTTTTTTTTTTTTTTTAAGGACCCTTCCTTTTCCTGACCCTTTTGGTACAAACCAGCATCACGATTGCACCAAAAAATCAATATTTCTAAACTTTCTGTCCCTTTGCTGCCTCCTCCCAGAGCCCAGAGCAGAAGGGAAGGGGATCAAACCTGATCCCAGCCGCAGATTCACCTGGGCAAGGGTTCAGATCCTCCTCTCTTTAATGTCACTGCTGTCCCACAGTGACCTGACCTGAGATGGATTTGCTTCCCCCCAACTCCTGTCACAGCAAATACTGCCCTGACCTTTACAAACAACACGTTAACATTTATAAATTTGATTTTCCTGTGGCTTGTGGAGAGAAATGGTTCCAGGTGGGCAGGAGGGGGCGTGGCAGCACATTCCCAATGCATTCCCTTTCTCATCCCATCCACTCCTCCACGTTCCTTTTGTCTGTGCCTCTTGGTCTTTGGCTTTACTAAATTGGTTTTTATGATATTTTCTACTCTGTGTGGCCATCACCAAACACAGATTAAAGGCAAACCTTCTGTGGTTGATTTTTGGTGTCTTTGGGAAGGAGGAGTTTCCTTGGCTGTTTCAGTCCAGTTTTTGATGGAGCACCTGGTGGGTTTTAGGATGATCCTTGCCCATTTCTGAGGAAATATTGCAAAATCCTGGCTCTAAGTTGGAGTTCTGGCTCTAAGTTGAAGTTTTCTCCCACAAGAGAAACAAAGATTTAGAGCTCACTCTCTTTGGGTTTGGCTCAGTAGTGGCAAACTTTAAATTTCACTTCTTGCTGCCTCTCCTGAATTTAATTATGAACCAAAACTGAGTCTGGAGGGGAAAATGTGATTGCCGTCCATAATTATATCCCATGAATAAATGCAAGTAGCAATTTGGCTAAGGAATAAATGGATATAATTTTCCCGTTCCATCCCTTGGTAAGACACAGTTTGTTGTCTTTTTTCCTCGCTGTGAATTCAGATATCTGAATTCTGTGCTCACACTCTTGGCCCTTGTGTAGTAAATTTTGGTTTCAAACTTGCTTTAATAATGGAAATTAATGAAAATGGCTTAAGAAACAAAGCAGCAACATTCTCTAAAGGACAGCTCTGGAATGCAGGTAATGAGGGACGGGTGTTTGTGTGGAGGGACCTGTTCTGGTTCCAGCACTGGACTTTTAGAGGTTAAAATAAAATTAGGATGAAGAATGAAATGTCAGTTTTGGGGTCTGAATCTGGTGTATTCCCCAGAATGGATGGGGAGGAGCAGGAATATCCTTGGGGAAGGTGTCCATGGTTGGAATGAGATGATCTTTAAGATCCCTCCCATTCCATGGTTCTGGTGCTAATTCTTGGAAGACACACATCTCTTGAATATTTTTTTTCAGAGGAGAATAACGTATTAATATTATTATATACAGGACATGGAGCTTTAAATAATCCGTTTCAGGGAAACTTTGACTTGCAGAATTTAGGAGGAGTGAAAGGAGACCTCAGTTTGGCTTTGCAGTAAGTCTGGTACAGCAGAAGGACCAAGATGTTCCTCTGGCTTTGTTATTGCTCTGGATCAGTTTGGGGGAAACTTAATTTGATTTTAATTCATAAGTAGAGATTTTAAAGAATTTGTATTCTGGATATAAATCCCAGAATTACAGAGGGGTTTGGGCTGACAGGATGTTAAAGCTGGTCCAGTTCCAAGCCCTGCCATGGGCAGGGACACCTCCCACTGCCCCAGGTTGCTCCAAACCTCATCCAACCCCCTCCCAGGGATGGAGCAGTGCTTTGATTAAAACAATCAAACCTTTATCAAAAAGGTTTCACAATTGAATTGAAGATCCAAAAAATGGGATCCTGCTCCTTGCAGGACTCCATCCCAGCTCTCCCACCTTGGCCAGGTGCTCCTCCAGCTTTGCTGCCTCTGCTCCTCTCCCTGGTGGAGATCACCTTGTGTCCTACCCAGCCCTGCCATCACACAAGGTGTGGGGATGGCAGTGGATGTGCCACCAGCTGGTTGTCACCGTGCTCCTGTCCCCTCCCAGGCTGTGGGATTTGCTCAGGCAGCCAAGCAATTGTTGCTTAATGAGCATCCTCTGATAACGACTGGAATTAATTTATTCGAGATGACACCGTAATAATTAATACAGCCCTCTTGGGCTGCGTGGCATGGAATTGAGCCCAGGAGCTGGAGATATTAAAGTGTCACCATCCCTGTCCCCACATGTGAAATGTCATCATCAGCTCCTGCAATCTGCCTTTATTACAGCCATATTAAAATGGATGTTTTACATCTTCATTGCAGCCTATTAACAGCATTTCCTTGATTTAAGGGATGGCTCCAGGATGCAAACACAGCCCCATTTCCATGAATAAATTTAGCACTTTGGTGCTATTTATTTACTCCACACTGTAAAATGGAGTAAGATAAACAATGGGTCCCACCAGGGCGTGGGGTGAGGTGGTGATCAAAGTCTCAGCAGGTCAGGGAACAGAGGTCCAGTGAAGGAATAATGATGGAAATTCACAGGGCTCCCAGGGATGCCATTTGTATACCTGGATCTAATAAAGCAGGAATTACAGTGTTAACAACGTGCCTGGCACTGGGATTGGGATGGATTGAGACCAGGAGAGGGGAATGTACAGCTGGATCACCAGAATCTGTGTCCCATTGGAGCTGGGGACAGCTGGAGCTTGGAGGATCATCCACATGGAATTTGCTGGCTGTTGGATACCTGGCATTGCTTCTTTACTGCTCGGAAAATCCAGGCCAGGACAAGGTTTCTGCTCATCCAGGAATTCCTTGGACACTTCCAGGGATGGGGACTCCAAACCTCTCTGGACACCCTCTGCCAAGGCCTGAGCCCCCTTTCCATGGGGAAATTCCTGCTGGTGCCCACCCTGAGGCTGCCCTGGCCCAGCCTGAGGCCGTTCCCTCTGCTCCTGTCCCTGTTCCCCGGCTGTGCCCTCCTGTCAGGGACTTGTGCAGAGCCACCAGGGCCCCTGAGCCTCCTTTGCTCCAGGCCCAGCCCCTGCCCTGCTCCCTCAGCCCCTCCTGGTTCTCCAGGCCCTTCCCAGCTCCCTCAGCCCCTCCTGGTTCTCCAGGCCCTTCCCAGCTCCCTCAGCCTCTCCTGGTTCTCCAGGCCCTTCCCAGCTCCCTCAGCCCCTCCTGGTTCTCCAGGCCCTTCCCAGCTCCCTCAGCCCCTCCTGGTTCTCCGGACCCTTCCCAGCTCCCTCAGCCTCTCCAGACCCTTCCCAGCTCCATTCCTGGACCCTCTCCAGCCCCTCCAGGCCGTTCCTGCCCTGAGGATCCCAGAGCTGACCCCAAGGTTCCAGGGGGTCCCTCAGCAGTGCCAGCTCAGGGGACAGTCCCTTCCCTAACCCTGCTGGCCGCTCCATTCCTGCTGAAATCCAGGTGCCAGCGGCCTCCTGCCCACCTGGGCACACCTGGGCATGTCCAGCCACTGTCACCAGCACCCCCAGGGACATTTCTCCAGGCTCAGCCCCTTCCCAGCTCCCTCAGCCCCTCCTGGTTCTCCAGACCCTTCCCAGCTCCCTCAGCCCCTCCTGGTTCTCCAGACCCTTCCCAGCTCCATTCCCTGGACACTCTCCAGCTCTTTGAGGTCTCTCTTGTCCCAAGGCTCCCAGAACTGGACACACCATGGAAGCTGTATCGTGTCTGGAGACCCCCAGACAATTAAAAACAGTAGAAATCCAATTGAGGTTGCCTCAATTCCCAGCTGGATGAACCACTTCTATTTTCAGGTGCTGTCTTTTGTTTTCAGCAAAACACCAGCTTTGCATGGAGCAAATGAATTCTTTTAATGAGAATGAAACCATTTATTTAATAGATAATTAATTCCAAGGAAACATTGCAGGGATGATTTGTGACTACCCTTAGTCCATGGATCCACAGACACACCCAGAGCAGATGTGCTGGACCAGGAACAGGCTCTACAGACTCATCCCTTTTCCAACCAGGCCTGCATTAAATCTGAATATAATTTACATATCATTGAGACGGCTGGAATTCCCATGTGGACAGGGGGATACGTGTCTTGTGTTCCATCTCCTTTTCACTCTGGTTAAATAAATCCTTTCCCTGTGTGGGAGAATAAAGCTTTCCATGAGCTTTGGTATTCAGGAGCTCCTTCCCTTCACAATTCACACAGTGCTTGAATGGAATCTTGCAGGAACAGCCTCCACTGGATATTTTTAGGAGGGGGAGGATGGCATCAGGAAACCACCAGAGATATCTCTTCTGCCTCTGGATACACATCCTGGAATAAAAGGAACTGGTTTCTGCCTAATGCAAAGAGGAATTGGAAGCCTGGCACCAACTTTTGCCAAGATTTTCACCTTCCTGGGCAAAATCCGCTCTCATTTCTCTGCAGAAAGCTCCAGGAATTGTGTGTGGAGAGGAGGATCGAGCAGAAATAGCTGCTGGATGAAGTAAATTAGTTCAGGGATATTGCAGGCTTCCCTAATGGTGCCTTTATGGATGCTGGATGTTTGGGGAGGTGTGGGAATGAGCCAGCTCTGATTGCTCTGGGTGATCCAGGTTGATTTGTGTGTCTGCACCTGCCCCACTCTCATTTCTGGAATCACAAACTCCCCATCCCTGTGCTCTCCTGGGTGGGACGAGGAGATACAAAGAGCAGGAATCCCCAGGCAGAGAACTTCCTGTGTTGAAACAAATATTTGTATTTCCAGCAAACTGGGCATTGGAGGAAGCTTCTCGCTGATTTTTGTTTGAGAAACAGGGAATCAACAACATCCTGGCCTGTCCCAGCCCCATGGCAGGGACTGTCCCTGTGCTGGCCCT
The DNA here is from genome assembly GCF_047830755.1 of Zonotrichia albicollis. Lineage (NCBI taxonomy): Eukaryota > Metazoa > Chordata > Aves > Passeriformes > Passerellidae > Zonotrichia > Zonotrichia albicollis. Next base: position 2,502,769 of record NC_133822.1, on the reverse strand, counting down.
GCTGAGGGACCCTCTGGGATCCTGGGGGCAGCTCTGGGCTGAATGGAGAAGTTGCTTTACCAATGTAAAATGTTTAAATGCTCCCGGGAGAGCTCAGAGCTCCTTCAGGGCCTGCAGGGGCTCCAGGAGAGCTGCAGAGGGACTGGGGACAAGGCCTGCAGGGACAGCACCCAGGGAATGGCTCCCACTGCCAGAGGGCAGCCATGGGTGGCATCTTGGCAATGAGCAATTCCTGCCTGGGCTGGCATTGCCAGAGCAGCTGGGGCTGCCCCTGATCCCTGCAGTGCCCAAGGCCAGGCTGGAGCAGCCTGGGATGGTGGGCTTGGAATGGGATGGGCTTGAAGGGCCCTTCCCACCCAAACCATTCTGGCATTTGGGACACTCAGAATCCATCCCCAGGGGTTTTTATGGAAGTTGGGGATGGCAAAGGGAAGGGAGACCCTTCCTGGAGTGCTGAGATTGCCAGTGAAGCCCCCAGAGCCCAAAATCCCTTCCTGGAGAGGAGTCGGGGTGGGGATGGATCCAATGCCAGGCTGGGAGAGCTGGGAATGGAGGGAATTCCCTGGAGAGGGAGCCTGGGCTGGGATTTTGGGAAGGGATTCCCAGAGCAGCTGGGGCTGCCCCTGATCCCTGCAGTGCCCAAGGTTGGACACTGGGGCTGGAGCAGCCTGGGATGGTGGGAGCTGTCCCTGCCATGGCTGGGGTGGCACTGGATGGGCTTTATTGTCCCTTCCAACCCAAACCATCCTGGGATTCTACAAACATCTTTTGGGATGTGCAGGATTTGGTGTGTGGCCTTGCTTTTCCAAGACACTCAAAAAACAGAATGAGGGGATAGGAGGAATAATGAAGAGGAAAACCCATTCCTGAACTGCAGGTAGAATGTGTGGGGAGAAAACTCAGTTTCTGATACTGAGAATAACTCGAGGGGGGGAGTGTTTGACTGTTCTCACAGATTTTTCCAGTAACTGGCTCTTCAGCCTGGGAAATCCGAATCTTCAATCTTTCCATCCTTACATGGGAGCACCGTGTGACATCTAAACCCACATCTTTGGTGGCTCTGTGCACATGGTGCTAAAGATCCCATAACACTGGGAATTAACCCAGGGGATTGTACAAACATCTTTTGGGATATTCAAGATTGGGAATGAAGCATGGCCTTGCTTTTCCAAGACATTCAAGAAACAGAATAAGGGGATAGAAGGAATAATGAGGAAAATCCACTCCTGAACTGCAGGCGGAATCCTGTGCTGGGAAGAAATCCCAGTTTCTGATGCTGTAGGAGAATAACTGGGGTGGAAGAGGGAGTGTTTGTTCTCACTGATTTTTCCAGTCACAGTGCTGCTCTTCAGCCTGGGAAATCCAAATCTTCAGTCTTTCCATCCTTACATGGGAGCACCGTGTGACATCTAAACCCACATCTTTGGTGGCTCTGTGCACATGGTGCTAAAGATCCCATAACACTGGGAATTAACCCAGGGCCATCCTTTCCTAATCCAAAATGAGTTTTGATGTCCAGAGTTGCCCTTGGCTACTGTTTGAATGAATTTAGATTCCAGCATTGCCTCATATTTGCTAACTCGCCGTGGAATGAACTGGGAGTCAGATCCTCATTTAGTTAAAATAAATGTACTTCCATGGCTTTAAACAAATTTCAACCAGTGGACAGTTTTGCCTGGGGGGATTTGAGAGGCTGAGTGTTGGATCAGGTTCTGAGCTGCATTATAATGAGCAGGAAACGTGGAATATATGTGGAATTTAAGGGAAGAGGTTTATACCAGGCTGGTTTTTACCTCATGCCTCATTTTCCTAATAGGAATAAAAAACAAATGATTGTGGCATTGAACTGGGGAGGAAACTAATGGATGTGCCATCAAATTTGTGGCTCGGGGAGGAGAATTAGTCAATACAACTTTGGATTGAACATTCCTTCATTTTCAGCCGGTAGATGCAGCTTTCCCTTCATGTTTTTGTTGTTTGGGCCTTGTGAAGAAAACATTTCAATGAAGGCAAAGAGATCAAGGAACGTTTTCAAAGTCATCTCTTCCCCCCACAAACCTTTCAATCTCCCAGCTCATTTTCTGTACTCTGTGACCCTCTTGAATGTCATCTGCTCTTTTCCAGCCGTAAAGCTTTTCCCTCTCCCCTCCTTTCCCTTGTGGGTCTCCTCTCTTCTGAGCTGGCCTTTCTTCCTTTGTGAGCCTTCGCTCCTCCTCCTCCTCCTCCTCCTGCAGCCTCACTGGGGCTGACACCTTTTGTCAGCCTTATCAGGCAGATCAGAGCACTGGGACTGGGGGGAACTGGTACAAATTCTTTCTGGGTCAACAGTTTGTTTCCCAATGATCCTTTGATTTCTCAGGACAAGGTGTCGTTGATCCGTGTCAAATTTGTGGCCAAGCCCAAGTTTGAACGAGTGTGGTTTTAACCAGCTGAGGTTTTATGGGTTTTTTTTTTTTAAGGGAAACAGGGATTTGGAGGAAAGGAGAGAGAAGAATTAGTGGTTGAGTTTTTAGCTCTTTTCTCCCTGAACTTTGCATCTCTTGAATTTTTAATACAATCTATCTGGGCAAAATAGGGTAAGAAAATGATCAGGGTGGTCAAGGGAGATGCTTAAAATTTTGGCTTGTAATTCTTTCTGACTCTTCCAAGGAATTCTGTCAGGCCTTCATAGATCCACCCCCACAGCTGGGAGATGCCGCTGGGCTGTTCCTCCCTGTTTATTTTGAACACTTGCTGCATTTCCCTCCTCCGACACTCAGCAGTGGCTTTCTGGGTATCTTTACTGCAGGGGTTTGAGTAACACCCCTTGACCTTGCCTGAAAGGCCAAGAGCATCCCTTTAGATCACAGAATTGTCTTTTTTCCCCCTCTGTAAAATGTTCCCCTTCTCTCTTAGCAGCAAGCTCTCCTCTCCCTCCAAACTGGGAGGAATTTGTTTTTCTGTGCTTTCAAATTCATGAATATTCACTCAGGAATTTCAGAGTGTTTGGAGCACAGGGGCTCTGTAGTTCTTCACAAATCTCCCAATCCTCCCTGCTTTACATGATCCATCATCACCTGTGGCATCCATGGATGAATTCCCAATCCCGTCAGCCCAGCCCGGGGAAGGGGCTGGAGCTGGGTGTGTTTCTGGGTCTCCTCAGGTCCGTGGCACCACAATCAATCAAAAAGCTGTGAAAGGAGCTCCTTGAAGCTCTGCCAGCTCCTTTTGCCCCAAATTGGGGCACGAGCTGCCGACAGCTCTCAGGGACCTGCCAGGAGTATGCCAGCTCCATCTCAGTGTGGAGGAGGGAGGAGAATTTGGGATTGCTCCAGGTGTGCCTGGACAGACCTGGACCCTGTGCTCCAGGTGCATGTCACAGACATCTTTTATGAAAAATCCTTTCCTTAGGATTTTTCCTCCTGAGAAGCTGAGAGGCCTCAGGAACAAAATGTAAACAATGATTATCTGCTGCTGTGGAATGCAACAGGTACATCTGTGATTGGTCTCATGGGGTTGTTTCTAATTAATGGCCAATCACAGCCCAGCTGGCTCAGACAGAGAGCTCGAGCCACAAACCTTTGTTATCATTCTTTGTTATTCTATTCTTAGCTAGCCTTCTGATGAAACCTTTCTTCTATTCTTTTAGTGTAGTTTTAATGTAATATATATTATAAAATAATAATCAGCCTTTTGAAACATGGAATCAGATCCTCATCTCTTCCCCAATCCGAAAATCCCTGTGAACACCATCACAGGTGCACATTGGTGTTTTCACCTTAAATCCTATTTTTTGAAGACCTACTTCCTCAGATCTCACTAAGCACGTGAGGCCAGTTTGCAAATCCTGGAGAGGGAATTTTTATTCCATAAGAAAAATTTGAGGCTTGCTATACAAAGAAGGAAACCCCAATATGCTGATGTATTTGTAGGGACCCAAAGGATGCAATTTTTCCAAAAACACTTCAAACCTGCCCTGCTCCTGGGGTTGGGCCAGTGGCTTTATTTACAAACTTGTGAAGAGTTGAGAAGTTCATATTAAAGCATAAAATGGAAAAACCGTTCAAACTCCCTCTGCCGCCTCTCTAAAATAATATTTACAGCCTCTAAGTCTGCCAAAGTGAAATGTAATTTCAGTTTGTATTAGACAGTGACTGAGGTTAGAATGAGCACCCTGTGTTTTATTTTCTGCCCTAACATGTACTTTAGGGGAATTATGACATTCTTAAATCTTTTAACTCTTCCACTTTATTCTTTGCTTGCTGCAGGTAAGTATATCCTTGTGGTTAAAATATTTCTCTTGGTTTTTATAGGGAATAAACACTTCTGAGCTAACTCTGATCTGTGGCACAGTTTACAAGTGAAGAGTCTGTTGTGTTGTTAAATGCTCTCATCTTTATTCATGTCCTGGGATGATTCAGCCTTACTCATATATTGCAGCACCAGGAGCACTTTACAACCTGTAGGAGTTTAGCTGGCATCCAGAATAAGCAGGGGGGCTGTTTTGAGGGCTGGGTAATTTGTTCGTACTCATGGAGGAGGATCGAGGTGAGCCCTGGTGCAGTTGGGTCGGTTTTGGCTTTCATAACTTACAGAAAATGAGGTGCTGAGAAGGATTTTGTGTTTTAGGTTGAAAGATGTTAGTGGGGGTCTGTGTTCTGTCAGAGGTGGGGCAGTTCTCTCTGTCCACGGGGCAGATTTCTTTATCTCTCCCACACCCAATCCTCCCTCCTAAAAGATCTCATCTGTTAATTGAGTTTCCCTGATCCAATCCCAGCATCCCATGGGGAGATGCTCCGCCCAGGGGAGGAGCCAAGCATTCCTACCTGGATCCAATCTGAGCCTGGCACAGCACAGCAGCCTTTGCCCCCTGCATTGCCAGAGGAGCAGCTTTCTGCTGCCCTGCATGGCCAGAGGGAGCCCAGGCCCATCTGCAGCAGCCCTGGAGCTGCAGAGGAAAACTCCCCCCTTGTGCAGGATCCCTGCTGCAGCAGAGCCACAGCTGGCACTGCAGGAGGGCTGAGCCCCCATGGGATGGGGCTGGGACACCCCCTGACACACAGGGGGCAGGGACTGCTCTCACTCTGGCTGTGGTTTTTTTTTTTTTTTTTAGTTTGTACTATTAAATTTTAATTTTTAATTTTCCTTATAAAGAACTGTTATTCCTACTCCCATATCTTTTCCCCTTAATTTCAAAATTAAAATATTCAGGGAGAAAGAATTTACATTTTCCATTTCAGGGGAGGCTCCTGCCTCCCTTAGCAGACACCTGGCTTTCCAAACCAAGACATTTTGTCTCTCTCAAATTGATGCTGTTTGATGAGAGGTGCCCTCAGAAGCATTGCTGGCTGCCATCAATGTACATTCCCTGTTTGGATCCCTTAAATCCCATCTAAAAGCAGAGCTGGGGGAGTTTAGCAGCTCCCTGTGATTGTGAGTGAGTAACTGGGCTCTCTCTGAGCTGTGCTGGCAGTAATTACCGAGTTAAGTTCCCTCTGTTTGTTCATCCTTACAGTAAATTAAGAAAGGAAGATTTGGGACTTGTCTGCAAGTTGATGGGCTTTGCAAATAGAGATGTGCCTTCAAAGAGTCATTTAGAGCAATTATTTGAGAGCAGTTCTTTGCTGATGGAGACAAAACACGCTATTAGAAGTTTTTTTTTTTTTTAAACAAGATAAGACCAGCACAGCAGTTATTTTCTTAATGTGTTCCTGTTTATGGCTTTTTAGTCTGGAGTTGTGGAAACCCCCAGCTTCTTACAACTGTTTTTATACATTAACAGGGATTTTTAAATGCTGTGCTCCAGGAAACCTCCTGGTGAAGGGCTGGGATATGATACCCAACTATATTTAGATGGATTTTTCACTGGAGTGGGGCTGCCTCAAAAAATCTTTGTTTTTTTTTTTCCAGTGTGTCTTTTTTTAATTATTGGAAAGGCAGCACTCTGCCTTTTCAGGGGAAGTGTGTTCCCACCAGATGGATCCCAGGCTGGTGCCTCCCCACAGGCACATTGGGATGGGAGAGATTGGGGACCTGGCACCAGAGTTCATGTGATCCCCCCCAAAAAAAAGATCCTGGAGCTCCAGAGAAACTTTGCAGAGAGGCAGCAGCAATTTGTTTTTGTGTCAGCTGAGATAGAAATATCAATTCTGGTTTGTGTTTCCTCTTAGGGGGGTTGTCCACTCCTCTTTAACTCACTTGGGGTGTGAATTAGGGTCTGAGCTCCTCTCAGACTCCCAAAACCTCCCCCTGCTGCTCCATGGATTTCTGCTCTCCTGAGGTTTGCACAGATCCCTGGTGTGTTCCTGAGCTCCCCTGCTTCCTGAGCTGCTCTTTGCAAGCACTCCCAGTGTGCTTTGTCTTGATTTATTTCTCTCCCAAGGAAACATTCAGCTCCATCTGTAGAGTCAGGAGTGCCTGCAGTTTCAGCTTTCTCCATTTTTTGTGGTTTTCTGTGTCCAGGCACAGTGAAAGCTCACGTTCTGCTTTAGCTTTTCTCATTCCCCAGCTGAATTGGTCTCAGTGAGCTGAAATCTCCCATTTTCACCTCCAATCCCTTTTTCTGCCCATCCTCATTCCTGTCCACACCAGCTCCACCTTCATGGAATCAGCACTGAAGGGTTTGGGTTGGAAGGACCTTCCTGATCATCAGTTCCACCCCTTTGCCATGGGCAGACAACCTTCCATGAGATTTATTTCCCTCCTAAAGATTTCTACAGGGCAGAATATTAACCCATTTTTCCTCCTCATGTGATTGTTCCACCCTGTGGCTGGAAGCTGGGATTGATGTGTTTTTAGGGACACCCAAGGATCACCTCTGTGTGGCCACATCTCCAGAGGTTCTGGATTGTGGGAAGTGATTGAAGAAATCCTGGGAGGATGAAATCCAGACCAGAAGGAGCTCTTGACTCTGCAGATTTGGTGATCAGTCCAGAGTCTGTTCTCTTGGCTTGTTTGCTCCTTCAATGCATTAGGACACTGGGGCCAGGTAAATCCATTGGGCCACCTCAGGCTGGGTAAATCCCAGTTCTTCTCTCTCAGCTCCCTGCAAAGGCAGAGCAGGGCCTGGGGTGCAGCTCAGCTGCCCCTTGGAGTGCAGCATTCCCACCAGGCTTCCTGCTCTCCTCATTCCTGTGGCCTCCTCTGGGCTCACCCAGCAGCTCCACGTCCTGCTGATGCTCTGTGGCTGGGGTCTCACCGAGCTGGGCAGAGGGGGATTGTAGTGTAGCCGTGATATTTTTATGAAAAATCCTTTTGTTGGAATCCATAAATGTGGGATCTCAGCATCTCAGGACTGAGGTGCTGAGCCACCGAGACCACCCTTGGGGGGCTCGGGAGTCCTGGAATGTTCCAGAAGTGTCTGGTGGCTGGACTTTGATCCTACACAGGAGACGACACCTGTATGAGGACAGGAGGGTTTCACTGGGGTGAATGGTGAAGGGATTAGTTAATTAGAGAGTGAAACACAGGGTTTAGGATTTCTGTACAGGGGGGTTTAGAGAAGTAAGATGGAGGAATTGGGGCGTGTCCTGTCCTTCTTCTTCTTCTTCTTCTCCTCCATCTTCTGTGGTGATGGTGGCACTTTTGGATTGGTCATTACTAAAAGTGCACCGGACAATAAGAATAAATGGTATTGGGGAAAAATGATAAATATTGTACACGTAACAATGGGTATAAAGATAGGTGGCTGTCCGGAGGGCAGCACAGTGTGCTCATGGCTGGCTGCTGAGCAGAGCTCTGTCGGGCCGAAAGAAAATCTTTTAGATAAACAATTAATAAACACCGAGACCGAAAGAAGAACTGAAGCCTCTTCTCGTCCTTTGATACGCGGCTGCCCCAAGGCCACCCCGGGCCTTTCCAGGCCTTTCAAACAGCCGAAAACCAGACACATAAAGTCAGAGGGTTTTTAGGAAATGGTTAAAAAAGAGTATGTAGGCCTCAGGCTGAAGTTCTGTTACAGCAGAAAAGTTTCCCAAGCAGTAGACAGGACAAATAAGAATAGGACTCTGTAGATTTGGCTTTAGGATGGCAACAAGTTTATTTAATGTATATCTTTAGAAGGTTACCGTGAATAGAACTCTGTTCTTTGTTTCTTATGAAGTAGTCTTTGTTTTAACTACCATTACGTATGTTTTATAAGGTTGGATGGACGGCTTGTCAATATGTCTTGTTTTTGTGTGATTGCCTGAAATCTAAACTGAGATGATTTTATGTCATTCCGTATTACCCCACCTTCTGTGACATTTCCCTGTAGACCAGCAAACTGTTAACATGTTTTCTCCATAGTAACAATATTCTGAGACTGATGTGCCAACAATAAAAAAAGGCTTTTCCCTGGTCTGGATTTGCCCAGTGTTGTCCATATTTGGACTTTTTGCCGCGGCAAGTGGGTTCCTCTCTTAAGACGTGGGTTCCTGACATCATTGGACCTATAACTACCCTGTTACCCCAATACCTTTCCTTAGGATTTTTCCTCCTGAGAAGCTGAGAGGCCTCAGGAACAAAATGTAAACATTGATTATCTGCTGCTGTGGAATGCAACAGGTGCATCTGTGATTGGGCTCATGTGGTTGTTTCTAATTAATGGCCAATCACAGTCAGCTGGCTCAGACTCTGTGTCTGAGCCACAAACTTTTGTTATCATTCTTTCTTTTTCTATTCTTAGCCAGCCTTCTGATGAAATCCTTTCTTCTATTCTTTTAGTATAGTTTTAGTGTAACATACATCATAAAATAATAAATCAGCCTTCTGAAACACGGAGTCAGATCCTCGTCTCTTCCCTCACCCTCAGACCCAAGTGAACACGGTCACAGGGGATGATCCCATCCCTCACCTCCTGCCCAGGATGGATTCTCGTGCCTTTCTGGGCTGATGGACGTGGCCAGGGCATGTCCAGGTTTTCATCCAGCAGCACCAGTCCCTCTGCTCAGGGCTGCTCTCAATCCCTTCTTTAAGGAAACCCTGACCCCACCTTGCACTTGAACTTCTTGAGCTTCATCTGTGGTGGTGCTCACAGGGGTGCCATGATGGGGGAAGGGATGAGAATCTGACTCCATGTTTCAGAAGGCTGATTTATTGTTTTATTATATATAAATATATATTAAAAGAAAATTATGTATTTAAACTATACTGAAAGAATAGAAGAAAATATTTCATCAGAAGGCTAGCAAGAATAGAAAGGAATGATAATAAAATCTTGTGACTCTCAGAGTCTGAGCCAGCTGACTGTGATTGGCCCTTAATTAAAAACAACCACATGAGACCAATCAATGATGCACCTGTTGCATTCCACAGCAGCAGATAATTGGTTTTTTTTTTTTTTCCTCTGAGGCTTCTCAGGCGAAAAAATCCTGGCAAAAGGATTTTTCCTAAAATATATCTGTGACACTTCATCAAATTCCCCACTCCTGGAGCTGACAAAAACCCAAAGCTTTCATCACTTGCCTCAGATGTTATCTGCATTTCTGTCCTGTCCTGTGAGTGTGCAGGTGCAAAGTCAGTCATGGTCGGCTGCATATGTTCCAGAAAGCTCTGGCCACTTTGGATCATCGTTTTGTTCCTTATGTTAAAAATGCCAAAATAAGTGTGCAAGACCATTGTGCATCTTAAGCAATTTAAGTATCTTAAGCCTCCTTCACTCTTTGATTTCTTAACTTACTGTGCTTTCCACTTTGAAAATTATGCACAAATCAGTGGGGCAGGTTCCCAGCTGATGGCAGAGCAGTAAAAGGCTAAAAAATAAAGGTATTGAGATGAGACAAAAATCCCAACCTGCTCTGACCTGGAGGTTGTTGGGGATTCCTTCTATGACAGGAATTTAAACTTTGGGTTTGGAAGCTGTAAGTGATGCAGGTATCCCTCCTCTGAGTGCTGTACCACGGTGTTTTTCTTTACAGAAACACCTGGACTGAACACTTGAGATGTTACAGGATGTTACTGGGGGCTGTTAAAGGCAGAGGAGTCATCAGAGGTGGGCTCAGAAAAGGCGATGAGTAAAAGCCATCAGCTCTCTTGTTGCTGAAACAATGGCAGATGGGGTAACACAGAACGAGCTATTGAACGACAGCAATGGAAAATGAACTCTATTATTTCTCCCTCACTCCTCCTGGCAGTGATTGAGGCATTGCAGAGCACAGAGCAGGGAAATAATAGGTTGCTTTCACAATGGGAGAAGTTTAACAAGTGCTAAATCACTCATTCCACACGGGGCTGTTGTCAGTGAGGCTCCCTCAGAGCTGCTGGTGCCTGGCTCACCCTGATTGCAGCTCCTGCCTTCCACACCCAACCTCCCAGCAGGGACACCCCCAGCACCCCAAAGCTGCTGCCTGTGGGCTGGGCTTGAAACACGCAGGGAGGTGTCACTGGCATATTTTCTGAAAAATCCCTTCACCACGATTTTCTCCTGAGAAGCTGAGAGGCGTCAGAAAAGAAATGTAAACAATAATTATCTGATTGCTTGGAATGTGGTCTGGAGGTTGTTTACACCAACAGGTGCATCTTTGATTGGTTCCATGTGAATTGTTTTTATTCAATGACCAATCGTGGTCCAGCTGTGTCGGACTCTGGTCAGTCACAAGATTTTATTATACATTCATTTTTAGCTTTCTGATGTCTCCTTTCTCTGTTCTTTTAGTATAGTTTTAGAATATAATATAATATAATATAATATAATATAATATAATATAATATAATATAATATAATATAATATAATATAATATAATATAATATAATATAATATAATATAATATAATATATCAGCCTTCTGAAACATGGAGTCAAGATTCTCATCTCTTCCCTCATCCTGGGGACCCTGAATTTGGGAGAGTTCCCAGGACAAGGGAAGTGGGAGCCTGTGGTGGTTTGACCAGGAAGAAGTGGGAATTCTGGGATGCTGTGGTCAAACCAATGGATGTTCGAGAGTTTGATACTGGTACCTGGTGTAGCCAGTGGGGTTTGGACACTACTCCGAGAATACACAGGGGTTAAAAAGCAGGGCTCTGCCCCTGGCAGGCTCTCTTGGGACGTCGAGGAGAAGAAGTCGGATCTCCCTCCCCTGTCCAGCCGCTGCTGCTGGGCGGGGGAGGGGCAGCCATGCGGTAGGCCCTGGGCCTGGACAGAGATGGGGGTGAGAAGGCCCTCGAGGATGGAAGGGTGGAGGAGCCCCAAGAGACATCAGGCAGACATTCCCAACCCCGCCTCCCCAGGAGGGAGAGAGAGAGCCGGCGACACTGAATGTGATAGCAGCCGGCCCAGGAGGAGAAGGGGGGGGGGAAGAGTGCCCGGCCGGAGCGGCAGCGTGTGTGGGAGTGCCGCAGCTCTGGGACAGAGACTGAAAGTTTTAACCCCTTTCTTTCATGATTGGGGCCTTGCAAAAATGCTAATCCTCCTCGAAGCTGAATAAGAAGGGAGATAGGAGATTAGATGAGACAAGGACTTGGCCTGAAGGACGTAGAGAAGACTGGCTGAGTGAAGAGAGAGATGCTTGGAGTGGCCTTGTGGCTGGACTTTTCTTGTGGCCATGGACTCAGTTTGTTCCTGTGACACAGAGACTGCACTTAGGGGGAGGCAGTGCCTCAGAACCAGGAGGGTTCATCGTGGGGACCCCCCGGCCCCAGGGGGTTGGAAAAATATGGGGGGGACAGATGTCCCAAAGCAGAGACTGTGCCTTTTTGGAGTGAGACAAGGCATCCTTGAAAGACAACCCTAAAAGCAGCTCTGGCCATGCGTCAGTGGTGAGAGCACTGGGCATGGAAGGAAGATGTCACAAGCGGCAAAAGGACTTTTTCCGGGCGGTGCCGAAGTGACATTGGAAGCACACGAGGTTTCAGTGTGTTTCCAGGGGAAGCCTATGGAACAAGAAGGACTCCTTTCCTCTTCATGAACTGCAGTTTGAGTATACTAAAGTGTGGTGCCAGGCTGGGCAGTTGGTGATTTGGGAGAATGTATCGGATTGGGAAATTCAGGTAGTGGGGAGGAGGAAAGTGGTTTTTTTGTAAGGTTTTCAATTTTTTTTCCTTTTCCTTATAGTTTTTCCCTATTTTCCTGTAGTTTAGGTAATAAAGTGTTCTTTATGTTTAAGCTGGAGCCTGTTTTGCTTATTCCTGGTCACATCTCACAGCAGACACCAGGGTGAGGGCATTTTCATGGGGGCACTGGCTCTGTGCCAGGCTCAAACCATGACACAGCCATTCCCTGGGTGCTCTGAGCTCTCCCTGTGTCTTGCCCTTTCAATTCTGAGAATTTCTGTCTCAGCTGATGAGTTTTCTGGGACTTAAACTGGGACAATGATTTCTAAGGAGGCTTCAGCCTGAAGATTGAGAAGCACCTGGCAGGTCATTGTCCTGTTTTTTATGGGTGGAAGAGCAGAGGTGTAGGAGAAGCCATGAGTGACCTGGCACAGAGAGAGGCAAAGCTCTGGGTCCTTGTCCCCACTCCCTCCATGTGAGCTCTGCACATCTCCCCATCTCTGTGCCTCTGAAGGCTTCTCAAATTGATTTGAAAATAATCACAGCAATAAGAGAAATAAGTTTTTTGGTTTAGAGCAGGAACACAGTCCAGGAGGTGACCTTTCTATTTAACTGTAGCCAGAAACATTCTCTGCTCTCTGGGCTTTTCCTCTTCAGTTCCAATGCACTTGTAGGAACCCAGAAACAATTTTTCCTTTGGAATGGGACTGTTTCACCTGGGGAATGGGATGAATTGGAGCTGCTTTGCCTTCTGCCCGTGTGGTGATGTCCAGAGTCCTCAAGGCAGGACATTGCTCTGAGGCAAGAGGGGAATAAATGGGATTAAGGACAGGTGAGTGAGGAAAGTCCTGACAGCATCTTTACTCAAATTGTTGGAAAAACACTTTTTTTTTTCCATTGCTTCTGCTCTGCTCATCAGGCATAAGCTCTTACTGCCTCCAGAAAGTCCTCTTTAAAGCAGAAATCTGTGTCAGTAGAGCAGAGACAGTGGTGACCCAGCTGTCCCAGACACCTCGGGGCTGCAGGGCCACATTTCAGCCCAGCCCATCCTAAAATGGGCTAAAAATGGCTCAAAGTTTTCAGTTCACAGTGGCCACATCCCATCAGCTGCCCAGTGCTTTCAGTTCCATTTGGATCCACTCCAAAGCCCTGGAGATCAGAGGCTTGGGGTGTGAAGAGCACACTCATTATTCCAGGCTTGAGTCTTAATCACCAAATCACTAATTTGGCCCGTTAGGAGCAGTAAATATCCGATTCCTCTTCAGGCTTCACTTCCAGTTTGAAATTTTACTGGTTGGTCAAAAAACAACCAATGATAAAAGCAACAATGATAAATGAGAAATCATCTGTTGTGTGTTCATCTGGGAATAAAAACTCTTCATTCCCTCTTGGAACAGAAGTTTCTTGTTGTGCCCTGATGGCTGTGGACCCCTGAGAGAAATACATGAAATTGTTAGAAACATTTTCTCCTTTTTTGTGTGTGTGTTTTTTTTCCCCCTCATTTATTTCCTTTTGCTGTTGTTCAGGTGTACAGATCAATATAATCACTCTTTGGTCCTGATTTAACATTTTTTTCAGCTCTGAATGCAGGGATTGAGTTACCTCAGAGAGGCTGCTTCGCTCTGGGTAATTTGGAGCCTTGTTGCTAATATTTAGCAATTTGGGCAATTTGTGCTTGGTTGCTTTTCACGGATCTCACTCAGTGCCTCTCCCTGTGTATTTGTCTCCCCTCAATAATGCTGTGCAAATCCTCTCTCCCAGGATTTTCACCCATCCAGGAGGGAAAAGTGAGACTTTGTCCCTTCAGGGAACATCCTGAGTTGGAAAGGACCCACGAGGATCCTTGATTCCAACTCCTGGCCCTGCACAGACACCCCAAGATCTGTCTGTAGGTCCCAGAGGAATAACCCATCAACATCAGGGCCCAAATTTGGCAAATCTGAGCCCAAGCTGCTCCTTCCACAGGGAAGCAGAGACACAACAGTTCCATGGAAAAGGCTGTGGCAAAGCCAAGCTGAACGTGAACAACAGCAGCAAAAATTGGGATAACTCTTGGTTTCCTATCCCCTCAAATACAGAGCAGCAGAGCAATCTCATCAGCTGAAGGAGAAAAGTTACTGAGTTATGTCACAGACATTTTATGAAAAATCCTTTCATTAGGATCTTTTCTCCTGAGAAGCTGAGAAGCTTCAGCTTCTCCATGTTTTGCTGCTTTGGAATGTGATTTGGAGAATTGTTTACCCAGCATGTGAATTGTTTTTAATTAATGACCAATCACAGTCTAGTTGTGTCAAGGCTGTGAGCAGTCACAAGATTTTATTATCATTCCATTCCATTCCATTCCATTCCATTCCATTCCATTCCATTCCATTCCATTCCATTCCATTCCATTCCATTCCATTCCTTTTTTTTCTAGCCTTCTGATGAAATCCTTTCTTCTACTCTTTAGCGTCGCTTTAATATATCATTTTCTTTTAATATAATATATATCATAAAATAATAACTCAGCCTTCTGAAACGTGGAGTCAAGATTGTCATCTCTCCCCTCGTCCTGGGAACGCCACCACAGAGTTCCCCATGATTTATCCTGTGGAGATCTCCTGCCTCATTTGTTGGCAGCCAATGTTTTGCCCACTGGCTGTGGGAGCCCTGCAGAACGTGGCTGTTTCATTCTTGGCATTTCTTTAATGAACTCATAATTTATGGGCTGTGTTTTACATCTCCTCCCCGTGCCCCCAGAGCTTGTTCCAGCCAGCTCTGGAGGAAATGAGCTGTGGAGTTGTTGCTCTCCTTGATTAAGTCAATAAAATCCATTTGTCTTGTTAGGTGAGGAGCTCCATTCGGCCTCCCAGATTCTGATTTTTTTTTGGAGGTGAATGGAACAATGATAAAATATGTGAGAATCAGAGCCGAGCAGGCAGAGTCTGGAATTGAGGTGGTGATTTGGAATTCTCAGGTGGTGACAGTGATTGTTCTACTGAAGAACATTTTGTTGGTTTTAGATGATGGATTTTAATGATTTGGGTGGTTTTTAATAAATTAGCATTGCTGTGAAAGACAGGAGATGGTTCATGTCAGGATCAGCCAGATTTCTGCTCCTTCTTCCCAAAAGGTCACATTCCTGTCATTCACTTGTTATAACCTTCACAATATCATCAAGACAAGAGTTTTTATTTTCAATTTTATTTTTATGTTCATTTTCACCTGCTGTGATTCTCAAATTACACCTTAAACGGCTCCTTGTCAAGGGTGGCAATTCCAAGTTTAATCTAGTTTAATAAAAACAGTGTTTGTCTATAAACTTTCATCCTGATCATGAAAAAGCTCCTCAGTTCTTTGAAGAGAAATGTGAAATATCATTAAAATCCAGTCTCTGTTAAGGTCCTGGATCCCTGAAAGTGTCCATGTCCAGGTTGGACAGGGCTTGGAGCACCATGGAAGGTGGAAGGAATTGGGTGGGCTCTAAATTCCTTTTCAAGCCACAAAGCTCAGTAAATACAGCCCATGTGTGAGTCCTTCTGCCAACAGCATCGAGGCTTTGAGGTCTTTTTAATATTCCCTAATTCTGTTTCTGACCAGGTGGATGTGGAGGGATCAGAGCATTATTATTATTATTATTATTATTATTATTATTATTATTATTATTATTATTATTATTATTATTATTATTACTACTACTACTACTACTACTACTACTGTAAGTCCTGGGTGTCATTGTGATATTTTATGAAAAATCCCTTTGCCAGGATTTCTTCTCTTTGGAAGATGAGAAGCTTCAGCTTCTCCATGTTTTGCTCCTCTGGAATGTGATTTGGAGAATTGTTTACCCAGCATGTGAATTGTTTTTAATTAATGGCAAATCACAGCCCAGCTGTGTCAGGACTCTGGTCAGTCACAGGTTTTTTATTATTTATTCTTTTCTAGCTTTCTGGTGTAACCTTTCTCTTTAATATAATTTTAGTATATCAATATGATATGATACGATATGATACAATGTAATGTAAAGTAATATAATATAATATAATATAATATAATATAATATAATATAATATAATATAATATAATATAATATAATATAATATAATATAATATAATATAATATAATATAATATAATATAATATAATACAATGTAATATATAACCACACATGGGGAAACACTTTCCTAAGAGAACAGTGCCCTGACCTCACTAAATCACTTTTATCCCAATTTTGAGCACTTCCAAACCCCCGAAGGATTGGCAGGAGCAGCAAGGACCAGGCTCCTCTGGAGTTCCTCTTCTGCATTTTCACATTTTTCTGTGATTTTGAGCGTCTTTTCTGGTGTTCCAACTCCCCCACAAAACCCGCCCAGGGATTCCTGCTTGCATCACAGCAGGAAAAAAGCCAATTTTGGGCTGTTTCCTGTGATTATTTGACGTGAGCCAGCACTGACACTTCAGAACAGGCAGAGTTTCCGAACACAAGCATCCTCAGAAAACTTTTCACTTTGGAATGTCTCTCTCAGAGCTTTCCAGTGTAAACTCCCAAATCCCTCCTGGATCAGAGCTGCCTCAGAGCTGTCACGTTTTGGTTTTGGCTGCTGTTGTTGTGCAGAGCTTTTGCAATTGCTGATTCACAGAGCAATAAACCCCCAGGACTTTGGGTTGGAATCTCTGAAAGCAGAAGCAGCACCCAGGAATGGGTTTCACCTTGCCACGAGGAGCTCTTGGCAACTTTTACGGTCTCTAGAGACAATTCATCTTCCTCTCCCTCGTAACTGCCGTGCTGAAATCCCATTGTGAGGCAATAAAAACAGGGAATATTCTCATTTTAGGCACAGTTTTTGCGTCAGATCACCTTTTTAGAGCTCTCTTGGAATGCTGCGTGCTCATTGCACAGTCACTGTGATTCTGAGCCAGTTTAACCAGTGGTGGGTGGCACAGTGACAGCTGCTAAATTGAGATAATTCCATGTTTTCTGATTAGCAAAACCACAAAAGCCAGAGGTGGAAATGCATTTTAGATGCTCTGGGTGCAATATCTCTGTTTGTTATGAGCGTTTCAGTGATGAATCAGCCCTTCAGCCTCAGTGGGGGCCCAGCAGGGCACAGGCAGATGAAAAGAGGATGAAATGTGGCTAAAGTGGGCAAACAAGGGATGAGAGAATAGAAGGATAATTACTCCCATTTTCTGGATGGGGAATGGACACCCAGGAAGATGAAGGGGTTGATTGAAGAATCATTAAGTGTTCATCACTAAACCACGGCCTCAGGTGCCACATCCAGAGGGGTTTTGGACACTCCCAGGGATGGTGATTCCAGGCTCTTCCAATTCCTGTCCAATCCTGCAGAGCTCTGCTCTCCCCTGGCCTTGATCCAACAAACACCTGGAGCAACTTGGGATCTTTAATTCCTTGGGGTTTTAGGGAATCAGGAGCTGAACCAAAACTCCTCTCGGGTCCTTAAAATCTGATCCCACCCACCAACTCAAGGAGGAGTTTTTCTCCCATGTCTCAGCTTTGCTGATGCCTTTTGAGGCAGCAATTGAGTATATTTTGGGGGAAAAAAAACCCAGCCCCAGATGCTTATTTCAAAAGGGAAGAAAGCAGCATTGTTCAAGCTGCATTTAAGTCGTTATCTCTTCTTATTACTGCTGCTTCTTTCAAGAAGTCTCTCCAGTTTGGCTTTCAGGGAGAACAAACCCAGAGTGGAGAGCAGAGCTGGGGGCTGCTGGGCTATTCAGCATCTGGGGGCTGGCAGGCAAAGAGAAAGGGGGAAATCTATGAGCTATCAAAATGTTGTTGGCTTTTCATTCCCAGATCAATGTGGGATCTCTCAGAGCATCACAAAGCGAAATGGTGCATAATATCACAGTCCTAAATTGGCCCAAATTATTGTGTTTTTAAGCCAAGCCAGCTTTGTTTAAATAATGGCTTTGCCATGGAGATTTGTCTCATTGATTGGATGCTTTGGAGTGGCAGAGTGAGAAAAATGAATTTGTGTCAGGCTGAATTACAGGTTTCCATATATTATTTAAGCGTTGCTCTTTACCTCTCCCTCTGTCACTCATCATTTCCTTGCAGATTGCTCTATTTTTAATACTTCTCAGAGTTGAAGGTTACTTTCTTCTCCAGCAGCAGCTTTGAAGCAAATGTTAGTTTAGCGATGATGTTAATAGTAATTAATAATTATGGGGTTTATGAATGCGTGTCTTGCTGTTCTCCCCCTCAACTCTGGCTGGAATTGCCAGAGCAGCTGCATCCCTGCAATGCCCAAGGCCAGGCTGGACATTGGAGCATCCTGAGATAATGGGAGTGTTCCTGCCATGGCAGGGGTGGAACGAGATGATCTTTCAGGTCCTTTCCAACCCAAACTATTCCATTATTTACAGGCAAGAAGTTTTTCTCTTTGCATTTACTGCTCAGCTGGTTTTCTGTCCAATCCCCCTGGACTTGGTCAATCTGCTGCTCCCCTTGGTGTAGGATTCCCAAAGGGAATTTGCAGCACAGAGTGGGACTGGGACTGGAAATCAAAGAGTTGGAAGTAACAGAGCTTTTAGCTCTTTCAGCACCTCTCTCTGCTCAGGGAGATCATCTCCTGTTCCTCATTTCCATGGTTTTAGGAGGTCCCCACAGAGCCCTTGCTGAAATCCTGTGAGATCCCACATTTCTTGTTCATCACGGGAGTGGCTGAGGAGGAATGAGCTGCTCAAAAGCAAAAATCCTATCACTTTTCCATCAAACCTTTAAAGATTGCACGGAAAATGGATTGTTTGACATTCCAGAAGGGGGGCACAGCAGAGTGGGCAAAGCTTCAGGAAATCTTTAGGTAACAGTTGGCAGACCCAAGTGCCAGGAGAAGAAATTCCTTCCTTTTTGCAGGAAAATTGTAGGCTCTGGGTTTGTTCCTACAGGAACCTGAGCTCACATGCAAAAGGAGAAGCACATGAGATTCATTCCCTTTCCCTCTGGTTTTAAGATTTCTTCCCAATTAATTGTCAAGAACCAGGGCAGGTGAGAAGATCTGACGTGCTCTTGTTGTGCTGTTCGACTCATGGGTTTTGGGAAAGGAAGGAGGGACAGAAGCTGCATTTTTATTGTGGAGCTGGTATTTTATAATCAGGAGAGCTGCAGGTGTAGCCTGAGGAAAAGAAATTCCAGATGGGATGGGAAGAATTTGCTGCTGTGCAAGTGAAGAAGCATTCTAGGGATAGATACTTATCTAGTGATAATTGCTCCATGGTCTGAGGGACACACTCTTCCTGACAGGAGGGTGGGATTGGCCTGTTCTCCCAGGGAATGAGCAACAGGGTGAGAGAAAATGGCCTCAAGGTGAGCCAGGGGAGGCTCAGGAATCAGGAATTTCCTCATGGAAAGGGCGGCCAGACACTGGAAGGGCTTCTCAGGGAGGTCTGGAGGTGGCACTCAGGGTTCTGGAGGCCAGGTGGGCATCAGGCACAGCTTGGACTCGGTGGTCCAGCAGGGTTTTTCCACACTCAGTGATGCTGGGATTGTGGGGGTGCAAAACCAGCTGGGTGGCTGGGCCAGGGGCTGGGGGGCAGTGGGTTTACACCAGGGGTGACCAGTGGGGGAGGTTTAAGGTTTTATCACAGATGTGGATCAGTGTGGGGGGATAGAACGTAAGAAAATAAAGATGGTGTAGAAAGTAATCCTAACCCTAAGGAGTTGCAGCTGGGCCAATTATCACAGATTAGGAACAGGCCTGACTTTATCAGGCCACAGCTGTAAGCAATGAGAAGAAGATGCTATAACAGAGTGGGGTGGCTGGGTGAGAAGGGAATTTGAGTCAGTGGCTGCTTTGTGAAGGAGAAAGAGTCAGAGCTCTGAGGAGCTGCCCACGAGAAACACCAAGCAGGTGTGGAACTTTTGTGATATGGAAGCCCTGCAATAAGATGGCAATGGATCAAGGGCACCTTCAGTCAGTTCTGGGCTCCCACCAGGCTGGGTGGGCCAGGCTGGATCCATGGGCTGAGGCACAACAGGGCCCCGTGCTGGGCTGTGCCCCTGAGTGACAATCACACCCAGGGCCACGGGCTCCATCCCACTGCTGGATTTGGGATGGGAAAATGCAATTTGTTGTGGGGGGATAGAATGTAAGAAAATAAAAATTGTGTAGAAAGTGATCTTAGCCCTAAGGAGCTGCAGCTGGGCCAATTATCAAAGACTGGGAGCAGGCCTGCCCTTAACAGGCAACAGCTGTGCCCAGTGAGGGTGAGTGATATAAAAGGGTGGGGTGGCTGAGTGAGGAGAGAATTGGAGTTTGTTGGCTGTGCTGTGAGGAGCTGACCATGAGAAATCGCTAATAAGGTGTGGAACTTTTGCAATAAGATGACAGAATTTTGGAGGAGCACAACCAGCTGTGCTGCAGCCAAACATCTCCCTCGTGTCTTCTCCCGAGGCCACCAGTGAGGCTCTCATCCCATGAGGTGGGACATGAATCCTCTCCCTGTTTTGGGAAATCACTCCCTCTGCACCACTCTTATTTGGGAATAGTTGGATTTCAACACTTCTTGCAATCAGAAATGCTGGCACAGTTCTTGGAGCAGTGGAAAGTGTCCCTGCTCCTGGCAGGGGTTTGGAACAAGATGAGCTTTCAGGTCCCTTCCAACCAAACCATTCTGGGATTCTTTCTGTGAAAATTCACGTTTTTAAAGGTAAAACAGCCTCTGAACAAGAGCAGTGCTGAGATCCACCATCAAGGTGCTCTTTGTGGCCGTGGTTTTGTGTTCTCTCAGCTGACACCGTTTATAAAGTTTTGTAGGGAATTGTCGAAAAACCATTGAATTTCATTTTACAACTCATTGCAAAGGGTGAAATTGTTTGTATTGAGCTGGGGTGTAAAAGCTGGGGTTTTTTTTGAAGGCAAAAAATCTTAAATTGACCATCCACTTTCCTTGTCCAACCTTGCTAAAAAAACAAGAAACAAACCAGACTTAGATTAAATTTTAATTTGGTTTCATAACCAGAAAGAGCAGGTCGATATTCTGTGCAACAGAGGGGAAGACTCTTCTTGGAAGGATTTTCTTCATCTTCAAAGTGTGGTTTATTGTAAAACTTTATTACTTAGAGTTGAATTCAGTGAAAAGTTCTGAGTGCTGACAGCTCCATCCTATTCCATCCCCTGTGTTTAAAATCTCTGAATAATCAGAGATTATTCTGGAGAGGTGATTGCACCTGCTAATTACCTTTACAGACATTATTGAGCCATGTCACTACACCTGCTGATTTCTCTCCCTGGTCAAACAGTTGAGAATAATGCAGTAAAAATATTTTAATATTCTATTTTTAGTTTTCTTTATCTCATTAATGGTTGTTCATCTTGAAAATTGGAGTAGTTTATTTGACTGCACCATACCTGCCCTGTCCCTGAACGCTGCAGATCTTGTTTGAAAAATAACACTATTTTTCAATGCTAAAAATTCAGTACTATAAATGTGGGGGTTTTCCTTTAAAAAAATCATGGTTAGCTGGAAGAGAAATGAAGAGAGTGGTATCTGCAAATAAAGGGGAAAACTCTTCTTGGAAGGATTTTCTTCATCTTCAAAATGTGGTTTATTGTAAAACTTTATTACTTAGAGTTGAATTCAGTGAAAAGTTCTGAGTGCTGACAGCTCCATCCTATTCCATCCTCGGTGTTTAAAATCTCTGAATAATCAGAGATTATTCTGGAGAGATGGTTCAACAATGTCTGTAAAGATAATTAGCAGGTACAATCATCTCACTACACCTGCTGATTCCTCCCCCTGGTCAAACAGTTGAGAATAATGCAGTAAAAATATTTTAATATTCTCTTTTTAGTTTTCTTTATCTCATTAATGGTTGTTCATCTTGAAAATTGGAGTAGTTTATTTGACTGCACCATACCTGCTCTGTCCCTGAGCACTGCAGATCTTGTTTGAAAAATAACACTATTTTTCAATGCTAAAAATTCAGTATTATAAATGTGGGGGGTTTTCCTTTAAAAAAAATCATGGTTAGCTGTAAGAGAAATGAAGAGAGTGGTATCTGCGAATAAAGGGGAAAACTCTTCTTGGAAGGATTTTCTTCATCTTCAAAATGTGGTTTATTGTAAAATTTTATTACTTAGAGTGTAATTCAGTGAAAAGTTCTGAGTGTTGACAGTGCCATCCTATTCCATCCCCTGTGTTTAAAATCTCTGAATAATCAGAGATTATTCTGGAGAGGTGATTGCACCTGCTAATTACCTTTACAGACATTATTGAACCATGTCACTACACCTGCTGATTCCTCTCCCTGGTCAAACAGTTGAGAATAATGCAGTAAAAATATTTTAATATTCTATTTTTAGTTTTCTTTATCTCATTAATGGTTGTTCATCTTGAAAATTGGAGTAGTTTATTTGACTGCACCATACCTGCCCTGTCCCTGAACGCTGCAGATCTTGTTTGAAAAATAACACTATTTTTCAATGCCAGAACTTCAATACTAAAAATGTGGTTTTTTTTTTCCTAAAAAAAAATCATGATTAGCTGTAAGAGAAATGAAGAGAGTGGTATCTGCAAACTCAGGAGTTCTTGTGCACTATTTATGCTTCTTATCATATCTGAAACAACCCAGGAAATCAATTCCTGCAATCCCTATCCACGTCAAAGCAGGCTTATCAGCAGGAGCCTCCTGGAAGTTGTTCTTGTCTGCTTGAGAGCAGATGGATCTGGAGGATTGGGATACAATCCCTTTCTCATGTTACACTTGCAGGTGATGTTGTGGAATGAAGTTTTTGGGGTT
This sequence comes from Zonotrichia albicollis, assembly GCF_047830755.1. Lineage (NCBI taxonomy): Eukaryota > Metazoa > Chordata > Aves > Passeriformes > Passerellidae > Zonotrichia > Zonotrichia albicollis. The sequence goes on along the minus strand of NC_133822.1, from coordinate 2,480,079 downwards.
TTTTTTCCATGAAAAGATGGTGATAAAAATTGCTCTTTAAATTGTTCCAATCAAAGGAGTTGTTTGTAAAAGTTTTTGGTGATAAGGGCAGAGCTCGGTGAGGTGGGCATGGAACAGCTGGAAATGAGAGAGGTTTCGTAGGGGTTTACTGGTTGGAGTTGAGATGGTCAAAAAATCAATTAGAGCCAGGTGGGGGAGAGAAACAAAACCAAAACAAATCCACAAAAATTCCTTTGGCCAGAATTGCTGAGGTGAATCCAGAGGGATCCACAGAGCTGGAGCCAGGCTGGGAGAGCTGGGAATGTTCCCTGGAGCAGGGAGGGATCCAGGGAGAGCTGGGAATGTTCCCCTGGAGCAGGGAAGGCTCCAGGGAGAGCTGCCAGCACAGGGCAGGGCTTGCAGGGGCTCCAGGAGAGCTGCAGAGGGACTGGGGACAAGGCCTGCAGGGACAGCACCCAGGGAATGGCTCCCACTGCCAGAGGGCAGCCATGGGTGGCATCTTGGCAATGAGCAATTCCTGCCTGGGCTGGCATTGCCAGAGCAGCTGGGGCTGCCCCTGATCCCTGCAGTGCCCAAGGCCAGGCTGGAGCAGCCTGGGATGGTGGGCTTGGAATGGGATGGGCTTGAAGGGCCCTTCCCACCCAAACCATTCTGGCATTTGGGACACTCAGAATCCATCCCCAGGGGTTTTTATGGAAGTTGGGGATGGCAAAGGGAAGGGAGACCCTTCCTGGAGTGCTGAGATTGCCAGTGAAGCCCCCAGAGCCCAAAATCCCTTCCTGGAGAGGAGTCGGGGTGGGGATGGATCCAATGCCAGGCTGGGAGAGCTGGGAATGGAGGGAATTCCCTGGAGAGGGAGCCTGGGCTGGGATTTTGGGAAGGGATTCCCAGAGCAGCTGGGGCTGCCCCTGATCCCTGCAGTGCCCAAGGTTGGACACTGGGGCTGGAGCAGCCTGGGATGGTGGGAGCTGTCTCTGCCATGGCTGGGGTGGAATGAGATGATCTCTCAGGTCCCTTCCCACCCAAACCATTCCATGTTTTAAAAATAAGGAATTAAATGCAACCACTTTGGGAATGTAGAAGATAAAACACTTTTTGTGGACAAGGACGTTGCTCCCATCACAGAGATTGAACTGCTGCTGACTGGATGACACCAGTGGGGGTTTCAGTTTTCTTCCAGGCTTTCTTTTTCCTTCTTTCCTTCCTTCTTTTTCTTTGTTCCCAGTCACAAATGTCCAGCAGGATATCGGGTCACTTAATTGCATTTTGTTTTTCTCTGTTTTTGCTGCTGTTCTTATCAGGCAGCACAAGACTCAGGGAGTTCAGTCAATACTTGTGTAATCAATTTAAAAAATGACAAAGGAGTCCTGGTAATTAGGGCAAAGCTGCTGCTTATGATTTTTCAATAATTACTTCAGATTCCTCCGTCTCCAGCATCTCCAGCAAATGGGGGCTGATTGAAGGAGGGGATCTGGCTTGACTGAGGATGTGCCAGAATTCCACAAACCCAAGCAGGAATTGAAATTGAGGCTTTTTGTTTCAGCACATGAAGGGGTTCTCAAGGAGACAGGGGAAGAATGGGGTTGATTTTTGTTTTTCCATGGTGCCACAGAGCAGCTGTGCCATTCTCTCCTTACCTGTTTGGCCTCATTTTCCTGCCCCTGAACAGCAGCTGCCCTGGCAGCAGCCCAGGGCTTGGATGTCTGGGAAGCTCTCTGGGAATAGAGGAAGACAAAAAGTTTTGAGGGATGTGTTGCTCATTTCTCCTTTGCTTTGTGGCACCTATGGATTTCTGAGGCCACTTATTTCCTGGATAGTCTGAGATCCAGCAGGGAAGGGGGAACTGATGGCTTGTCCACCCCAAACAATGAAAAATCCCAGCAGGGTTTTTGGGGATGGGAGGAAAAAAAAGTCCTATCAATCCATGTGCTGCAGTGCTGAATCATCCATAAAGATGTTCCGTGGCATTTTCTGATCCCTCCTTTGCTCAGGCAGGGAATCCACGGGGTGGGTGAGGGATGAGATGATCACAGCTGTGCCAGCAGAGCCTCTGTGAGATGCTGCAGAGCAGGGCTGTGGTCAGGGGCCACCTTTCCCACCAGATCCTGCCTCACTGGGACATGGAACTCCCAACATCCAGAGGAGCAGCCTGGGGGGCTGGGAAGGGTCGTGGTAAACTCAGAATTAAAGGAGGGGAAAGCCACAGGATGGTTTGGGTTGGAAGGGGCCATAAAGATCCTCTCATTCCAGCCCAAACCATGGCAAGGACAGCTCCCACTGTGCCAGGGTGCTCCAGGCTGGCCTTGGGCAGTGCCAGGGATGAGGAGCCCCAGCTGCTTCTCGGTTTTGGTGGGTGAAGGCACCTTAATGGTCCCTCGTCAGCCTGGGGAAGACTTTGTGCCTTAAACACTGCTCTGCAACAGGGAAAATTCCATTGTCCTGCACTCTCTTCCCTTCTCCACGGATTGCCTTTTTACCCCAGGGCTCAATAAAATCTCTGGCTGATGTCCTTGAATTGTGACCGTGTTCACAGGGGTCTCAGGTTGAGGCAAGAGATGAGGATCTGACTCCATGTTTCAGAAGGCTGATTTATTATTTTATGATATATATTACATTCAAACGATACTAAAAGAATAGAAGGAAAGATTTCATCAGAAGGCTGGCTAAGAATAGAATAACAAAGAATGATCACAAAGGTTTGTGGCTCGGCTCTCTGTCTGAGCCAGCTGGGCTGTGATTGGCCATTAATTAGAAACAACCACATGAGCCCAATCCCAGATGCACCTGTTGCATTCCACAGCAGCAGATAATCAATGTTTACATTTTGTTCCTGAGGCCTCTCAGCTTCTCAGGAGGAAAAACCCTCAGGAAAGGATTTTTCATAAAAGATGTCTGCGACATTGAATGTCCTTTTCCAAACCAAAGGAATGTCCTTTTCCAAAGTAATTATTTAAAAATCAGCTGAGCTGGAGATAAGCAGACCTGAGCTGGTTCAGAAGGGACCCAGAGCCCTTTCCAGCCTCTCTCCATCCTCCCAAGCCATGGAAGTGTCCCCTCTGTTATTCCTGCATCCAAAGGAACCAGAATAGGGATCCCACACAGTCCTGGCCCTGAGCAGCACCTTCTGCCCAGCAGAGATCTCACCACAGCCTTGGAAAAGGGAGAAAAGGAGCAGGAAGATTTCTTGGATTGTTTGGGCTTTTTTTTTTTTTTTTTAATAGTTGAATCTATCACACTTCCCTTTACCCCTGTTTCCAAAAGTTCTGCTTTTCATGTGGGAAGTGTCGGAATTAATTTGGAAGTGTTACTGAGGAGTCCTGGTAGACACAGCTGTAAAAGCACCAGGACCTGCAAAAGCCCCCAAAGAGCTGTCAGAGCTTGGCTCTCACTGGAGAAATCTAAAATTTATATTTTTCCTTTTTTTTTTTTTTCCCTTTCCCCCAAATGTGCAGAAGCTTTTTTGTCATTTCTCACGATTCCAAGGCAGCTTTAAAAAAAAAAAAAAAAAAATCTTAATTTGCCACCACGTCCTGGGTGCTGTGCTGTGCTGCCATATGGTGGTGACCCAGGTGTCCCTGCTTGGTGCCAGTCGTGGCTCCTTTGTTGGGGAGGAGGTGAAATCGTGGAATTTTAACGAGGAGCTGCCCCCTCCTTCCACTGCTCTCCCCGAGGCACAGACCATTAACAGACTGAACCCTTCAAAGGTGGCATCCAAGGTGTGATTTGTGAGATTGTCACATCACTGCAGCCCTCAATTTTCTCCCCTTGGTCTGAAAACCTTAATAATCAGCCAAAGCTCTGTGTCTGTAGCTGCTTTTTTTTTTTATGAGGGAGAAAGATGGGCCCTTCCTCCCCCCCATCCTGAAAATTCAGGTACATTTTTATTTTGAGACAAAATTGCCAAATATTTGGCTGTTGATGGCCTAGATGAGCCACACAAAGAAAATCCTGGGTCAATATTTTTGTAGTGTTGTGGCCACTGATCTGAAGGTCCTAAAAGTTCCTCCCAGTTCCCTTTAGGATCATCTTTGCTGTTTATCAACAGATACAGATTTAAAGTTGTTCTCTCTAAAAGCCTCTTGTTGATGCCAAGTCCAATTCTCATTTGTTGGGTTTAAAACTGAAAAAAAAAGGCAACATCAGTGTTTGTGCTAAGAAAGAAAAGTTTCTCTGAGCACATGAAAATAAAATGAGATTCTGAGCTGTCACTGAAACCATGACAGAAATCCACGGTTCCTTTTGCTTTTCTGTGAGAGACTCAGTTCCCACAAGGAATTAATCTTGATTTGGATAAATCTGGACATTAAAGCATTGGGTGGTGAGGCCCTTGCTGCTGCTGCATGGTCTGTTCTTGATTTTGGGCTGTTTTACCTCATTTTAAACTTTCCTATCATAAGGTTTGGTTTAGTGGGTGTCTGAAGGACCAAGCAGTGATTGCTGGAGTGGTTTGGGTTGGAAGGACCTTAAAGATTACCCAAGTCCAACCTCTTCCATGGGCAGGGACACATTCTGTGTACAGAGGCACCTTCAAGGGCAAGGACACCTTCCATGGGCAGAGACATCTTTATGGGCAGGGACACCTTTGTGGGCAATGGCACCTTCCATGGACCGAGATACCTTCCATGGGCAAGGGACACATTCCGTGGGAAGAGACACCTTCGTGGGCAGGGACACCTTCCATGACCAATGACATCTTCCATGGACCGAGATACCTTCCTAACCAGGGACATCTTCCATGACCAGGGACATCTTCCATGGACCGAGATACCTTCCTAACCAGGGACATCTTCCATGGGCAGGGACATCTTCCATGGACAGAGACACCTTCCTAACCAGGGACACCTTCCATGGGCAGGGACACCTTCGTGGGCAGGGACACCTTCCATGGGCAAGGGACACATTCCGTGGGAAGAGACACCTTCATGGGCAGGGACACCTTCCATGGGCAAGGGACACATTCCATGGACCGAGATACCTTCCTAACCAGGGACACCTTCCATGACCAGGGACATCTTCCATGGACCGAGATACCTTCCATGGGCAGGGACATCTTCATGGGCAGAGATACCTTCCTAACCAGGGACACCTTCCATGACCAGGGACATCTTCATGGGCAGGGACAGGGACACCTTCCAGGGCCAGGGACACCTTCCATGGACACCTTCATGGGCACCTTCATGGGCACCTTCATGGGCAAGGACACCATCCATGGGCAGTGACACCTTTACTGGCAGGGACACCTTCCATGAGCAGGGACACCTTCATGTGTAAGGACACGTTCCATGGCCAGGGACACACCTTCATGGCCAGGGATGTCTTCATGAGTGGGGACACCTTCCATGTGCAGGGACATCTTCCATGGACAGGGATACCTTCCTAGCCAGGGACACCTTTCATGGGCAGAGACATCTTCATGGGCAGAGACATCTTCCATGGTCAAGGACACTTCCATGGGCAAGGACACCTTCCTAACCTGGGACATCTTCCATGGACAGGGACACCCTTCATGGGCAAGGGACACCTTCATGGGCAGAGACATCTTCCATGGTCAAGGACACTTCCATGGGCAGGGACACCTTCAAGGACAAGGACACTTTCCATGGGCAAGGACACCTTCCTAACCTGGGACATCTTCCATGGACAGGGACACCCTTCATGGGCAAGGGACATCTTCATGGGCAGGGACAACTTCCATGGACATCTTCCATAGGCAGGGACACCTTCATGGGCAAGGATAAATTCCATGGCCAGGGACACCTTCATGGGCAGGGACATCTTCCATGGACAGAGATACCTTCCATGGGCAGAGACATCTTCATGAGCAGGGGCACCTTCATGAGCAAGGACACTTTCCATGGACAGAGACATCTTCGTGGGCAGGGACATCTTCATGAGCAAGGACATCCAAGGACCTTCCATGGGCAGGGACATCTTCCATGGTCAAGGACACTTCCATGGGCAGGGACACCTTCAAGGACAAGGACACTTTCCATGGGCAAGGACACCTTCCTAACCTGGGACATCTTCCATGGACAGGGACACCCTTCATGGGCAAGGGACATCTTCATGGGCAGGGACAACTTCCATGGACATCTTCCATAGGCAGGGACACCTTCATGGGCAAGGATAAATTCCATGGCCAGGGACACCTTCATGGGCAGGGACATCTTCCATGGACAGAGATACCTTCCATGGGCAGAGACATCTTCATGAGCAGGGGCACCTTCATGAGCAAGGACACTTTCCATGGACAGAGACATCTTCGTGGGCAGGGACATCTTCATGAGCAAGGACATCCAAGGACCTTCCATGGGCAGGGACATCTTCCATGGTCAAGGACACTTCCATGGGCAGGGACACCTTCAAGGACAAGGACACTTTCCATGGGCAAGGACACCTTCCTAACCTGGGACATCTTCCATGGACAGGGACACCCTTCATGGGCAAGGGACATCTTCATGGGCAGGGACAACTTCCATGGACATCTTCCATAGGCAGGGACACCTTCATGGGCAAGGATAAATTCCATGGCCAGGGACACCTTCATGGGCAGGGACATCTTCCATGGACAGAGATACCTTCCATGGGCAGAGACATCTTCATGAGCAGGGGCACCTTCATGAGCAAGGACACTTTCCATGGGCAGAGACACCTTTGTGGGCGGGGACATCTTCATGAGCAAGGACATCCAAGGACCTTCCATGGGCAGGGACATCTTCCATGGGCTCCAAACCTTGTCCAACCTGGCCTTGAGCACCTCCAGGGGTGAGATTTGGCCACCAATGTTCTCCTGAGGCAGCAGAGTGTGCCAGGTGCAGATCTCCCAGCTGGGCTCCTGCCCTGAGCAGGTTTCCTGTGGAACCACAGGAGTTTCCTGTGGAACCAGAGGAGTTTCCTGTGGAACCAGAGGTTTGCTGTGAGCAGGACCTGCAGGGAAAGGGGGCACGGGGGATTCTCTTCCAAAGCACCATTCTCATGTAGCAGCTTTATCTTCATCAGTGCCTCCTGGCGTTTGGCTCCCTCTGGAGTGGCTATCTGATGCACATCAGGTTTCAAAGGCAGCCCAGGCCCTGCTCTTTCCCTGTGAATCCAGTGGCCAGGCTGAGCTGCAGCTTTGTTGTGCTCTGTCAGGTTTTCGGCTGTTTGAAGGGCCTGGAAAGGCCCGGAGTGGCCTTGGGGCAGCCCGCGTATCAAAAGACAAGAAGAGGCTTCAGTTCTTCTTTCGGTTTTTATGTTTATTAATTGTTTATCTAAAAGATGTTCTTTCAGCCCGACAGAGCTCTGCTCAGCAGCCAGCCATGAGCACACTGTGCCGCCCTCCGTACAGCCACCTATCTTTATACCCATTGTTACGTGTACAATATTTATCATTTTTCCCCAATACCATTTATTCTTATTGCTGGGTGTGCTTTTAGTAATGGCCAATCCAAAAGTGCCACCATCACCACAGAAGATGGAGGAGAAGAAGAAGAAGAAGAAGGACAGGACACGCCCCAATTCCTCCATCTTACTTCTCTAAACCCCCCTGTACAGAAATCCTAAACCCTGTGTCTCACCCTCTAATTAACCAATCCCTTCACCATTCACCCCAGTGAAATCCTCCTGTCCTCATACAGGTGTCGTCTCCTGTGTAGGATCAAAGTCCAGCCACCAGACACTTCTGGAACATTCCAGGACTCCCGAGCCCCCCAAGGGTGGTCTCGGTGGCTCGGCACCTCAGGACTCAGATCCTGAGATCCCACAGTGCTCTGTGCATTAGTGAGGATGGGATGAAGCCTTTTCAGGTCCCCTTTGATGCGGAAAGGAGTTTGTGCCAGTGTTGTTCCCTTGTCACAGTCACCTCCCCTCCTCAAGGAGCCAACCCCATCCCAGCCAGAACATTTCTGGCAAGGTTTTTCTGGAGTTTTCATGTGGTAATTACAAAATGTGGGATTTGGGAATGGTTTTACCAGGTGAACTTTTCCCCTCTGCACACCTTTGTCACATTTATCAGTGAGATGTACCAAAGGAATTATGGAATGGATTGGGTGGGGAGGGACCTTAAAATCATCCAGGGCTGCCCCCAGCACTCCCACAGCCCCTGAAAGGTGCCTGTGCCCAGCTGCCCTTGGGCTCTGGCTCCAGCAGCACTGGCACAGCCAGAGCACACAGCCTGAGCTGGGCCAAGGGAAATCCAGCTGGGAGAGCAGCAAAAAGCTTTTCCAGCAAGGGGGAGAAAGTTCTGCAATGGCTGCCCGGGGAGGGGGTGCAGTCGCCATCCCTGGGTGTGTTTGACCAGCCTGGAGGTGGCACTGGGTGCCAGGGGCTGGACTGGGCTCCAGAGCCTTGAAGGGCTCTCCCAACCCAGTGACTCTCTAAATTCTGCGAATTCTGCCCCACATCCAGGGGCAATTCCTGGGCCATGTCCCTGCCCCTTCCCCTGGTGCCACCCTGGCCCCAGAGCAGAGCCTGCTCCATCATTTGGGAGCTCCTGTGCCCGTGGACCCCATGGATGAGCTCTGTGCCCATGGATCCCATGGATGGGCTCCCGTGCCCATGGATGGGGCCCTGTGCCCGTGGATCCCCATGGATGGGCTCTTGTGCCCATGGATGGGCTCTGTGCCCATGGATCCCCATGGATGGGTCCCTGTGCCCGTGGATCCCCATGGATGGGCTCCCATGCCCATGGATCCCCATGGATGGGTCCCTGTGCCCATGGATCCCCATGGATGGGTCCCTGTGCCCATGGATCCCCATGGATGGGCTCTGTGCCCGTGGATCCCCATGGATGGGCTCTGTGCCCATGGATCCCCATGGATGGGCTCAGATTTGCAGATGTCACCACGCTGCTGAGCAAAATTTCCTGCAAATTCCCATTTTCTTTGGGAAAACCTGGCTCGAACTCGTTTAGCCAGACCATTAATAGCAAAATACTCCAAAATTAAGGTATTTCTGTTTGATCCCTCAGTAATGCCACTGCTGCTTTGACTTGCTAATGTCTCTCCACGCTGCCCTGAACTCCTGCAAGCCAAACCAAACTGCTTTTCCGTGTGTTTAGAATGCATTAAGGCTTTATAATCTATTATACAAACCCTTCCCCACTGCTGCAGCTGGATTTCCTCTGATCACCTCCATTCCATCACTTCAGAAAGCATCCTTGATCCAAAGGAAAAGCCTTTTATCCCGTCCTCTGATCATCTGTTTGCTCACAGTGGGTAAAACAAAAGGCTCCACGCCATCCCAGAAATCCTTTGTGCCTTTTCCCGTTTCAAATTCCCTGTCAGAGATTTTCTCCCAGGATAAGCAAGCGTTAAAATCCTGCTTTAGCCCGGCTGAGGTTGGGTTTTTTTTCCTCCCAATATCTTGTGCTTTGCAGGGAAGGTGGTGGATGCTGCTTTCAGAATTCGATTGTTTCCGAGGGAAGATTTGATTCTGCTGGAAGTTATTGAGCGTAATAACATTTTATTGCTCTTTTTAAGCAGCTCAGAGTTTCTTGCAGAGGCTTTGACAGAAGGAAAAGTGAGGGGAAGAGCGGGTGGTGGAAAGCAGGGGGCAGCTGTGGAAAAAAGGAAAAAGGGATTTAGAGAAATTTTTTTTGTGGAGATACAAAAGGTGTCTCCAACAACCTGAAAAAACTTGGGAAATTTCCTTATAAAGACTGCCATGATCATCAATTAGGAAATTAATGAAGTGTTAATGAGGAGGGGTAATGTCGTGTCACTGGACTCGTTTGGAACTTTCCCTGTGGTACCTGGGGCTGGTTCAGCTTCACAAAATGAGTGAGAAGAGCTCTTGGAAAGAGCAGAAACTCCTGCAGGAGCAGAGAGAAATAAAAATATTGAGTGGCTTCTGTTAGGAAAAGGAAAGTTTGGATCTGGGCAAGCTCCAAACTCCAGCCAGAAATGGGAGAGGAAAACTCCAGGCGAAGAACTGGTGAAGGAATCTCCTCTCTGCACACAAAACCTAAAAAACCATTTGGGGTTTTGCCCAAAATGTGCAATTTTCTCCCCAGATTCTGGATGTGCATCACAATTTTTCACCAAAGTCAATGAAATTCAAATTAGGCTTCACCTAATTTCACCTGTGCCCAAGGCAGGTTGGTTGATTTTGGATATTGACTCAGTTTGTGCTGCTGGATAAAACTTGTTCTGCAGAATAATCTGAAGTTTAGGATTTTTTGCAGGATAGGATTAAGGTGGGGGAAAGAAAACTTCTTCCAAAGGTTCTGTTTCTATCAGATGGGATAGAAGTGAATCTTGGTGCAGTGATAATGCTAAATTACCCACTAGGACTGTCCAATATCATATTAAAATATCATAAAAAGGAGTTTATATCTCATTTCTGCTGCTGTTTTAATTTAATTGGAGAAGATTCCTTCTAAACCAGCACTGATTAAACAGCTGCACCTGTGTTTATATTGTCCAACTTATTCCTTTTATTGGGAATATTTACTGTGCCTCAGATGAGTTCTCTGTTGTTTAATCTCTCATTTCTTTGGGAGGTTTGTTTGCAAGATTTCCTTTCTTCCCCTAGACCAGGCTCCTTTAGGTTTCCTTTCCCTTCCCTTCCTTTCTCCTGTTCCTTTCTCCTTTTTTCCCTTTCTCCTTTTCCTTTTCCTTTCTCCTTTATCCTTTCACCTCTTCCTTTCTCCCTTTCCTTTCTCTTTTTCCTTTCTTTCTCCTTTTCCTTCCTTTCTCCTTTCTCCTTTCTCCTTTCTCCTTTCTCCTTTTTTCCCTTTCTCCTTTTCCTTTTCCTTTTCCTTTTCCTTTTCCTTTTCCTTTTCCTTTTCCTTTTCCTTTTCCTTTTCCTTTTCCTTTCCCTTTCCCTTTCTCCTTTCCCTTTCTCCTTTTCCTTTTCCTTTTCCTTCAAGGTTGGATGGGGCTGTGATCAACCTGATCTTTTTAAAAATGTCCCTGCCCATGGCAGAAGGGTTGGATCAGGTGACATTGAAAGGTCCTTTCCAACCCATTCTGTGATTCCCCAAATCAGGAAATACCTCCATAATCCTCATTTCTGGATTTAAAAAATAAGTTCTTTGGGGCCGGAGTGGTTTGCTGGAGATTATTATTAAAGACCCAGCTTTTTTTGGGATTTTGTGGATGTAGCACAAAATGTGGAACAGGAATTCCAGAGTCTTTGGGATGTGTCCTTTTCTTGCTTCAGTTCTCTGGGGTTCTGGGGCTCTTGTAGTCATGCACAGCAGCCTTTTAATTTCAGCAGCTTTTTAATTTCATTAAATTCTTCAGAGATTCTCCATCCTCTTAATCACATAGATGCTGCCATGGCACATGTGGCCATCAAAACACACAAAAAAACAAGTTTAAAATGAAATAATAAAAACCAACTTTCCTGCTTCAGATCTAAAGATCTTTGACAAGGAAATGCTTCTGTTGTGCCACAGGGGAATAAAAACACAAACAACAGAACCCTGAGCAAACTCGGAGCCTGCAGTTCCACATCACACCCTGAGCTCCTGTGGTCCTTACTCCATGAATTTTAAGCCTGATCTTCCAGTTTATCAGCCAGAAATGAAATAAAAAAACAAAAAAAGGGAAGGAAAACCGTGGCTAAATCAGCGCCCCTCAAAGCCTGCAGGCAGCATGGCAATACAAATAATAAATTGGGAAATAATGAAGAGCAGAGCGGTGGCGAGGAGCTCGGGGCTGAGAACGGGATTGATAAACACAGAGTTTAACATAAAAAAAAAAAAATCCTTTGGGGCTTCAATCTTCAGTGATTGCAGAGTGTCAGGCAAGAAATCAGCGTTTTTGTTGTTGTTGTTTACCTCAGAAAATTTGGGAAGAGATTGAGAATGGAAAAAAAAAAGATGCTCCAAGGAGCCCTCCTGGAAAAAGTCCAAGCACTGCAAAGTTCCACAGATGAATTGATTTAATTAGGCTGTATCAACACTGCTGCTGCTGCTTCTCAGACAGACTCATAAAAGATATTAAAGATGCAGTTGGGGTGTTGCATTTTTGTTTCAAAGATGCCCACGACTCCTCAGCCATAAACAGCTTCCCCCCTATTCCTTTCCTTTTATTTTTACTGATTAAAAATGTCTTTACTGGCTGGAAATATTTAAACAGGGACATAAACGAGGCAAAAAAAAGAAAAAAACTCATTTCTGTGCTGCATAAATTATTTAGGAGGAAATTACAACCTTAAAAGATTGAGGATGAAACTGGTGTGGGGAAAATGGTGTTGAGGACAAACAAAAAGGGGTTGTTCTCCTCTCTGGAGGATCTGTGTTGGTGCCAAGGTGTCCATCCAGATATTGGGGAATATTTGGGGTGGGAGGATCTTCCTTCAGATTCTTGGGATGCTGAATTCCCTGGAGTTCATTCCACAGGGACAAGAGGGGGTTTTTGGGAATTTGCAGATAAATTTTGAACCTTCATCTCTCTGCTCACAGACACAGGGATGGATTAAACCCCTGTGGGAAATGAGAGTGAGCTGGGAACAGGGCAGGCGTAGGAACTTCCAAACCTTGGGGTGAAGGACTCAGAGTCGTGGACAAACCTCTGCTTAACTCCAGGGATTTGTGGAAAACCATCTGGTGAAATTCGAGGCGTGTTTCAGAAAAAAGTTGGGTTTTTTCTGAAAAAAAAACCACTTCCAATTGATCATGGCAGTCCTGTGAGGGAACTTTCCAAGTTTTTTGGGGTTGTTGGAGACACCTTTTGTCCAAGCACTGATATTTGGGAGTTATCCCATGTTGTGCTGGAAGAAGGATGGGAGAATCCTTCTCCATGAAAACTTTCCAGGCTTATTGACTGCCAGAGGGAAAATGCCGGGAAAATCCAAGTTTTCCAAGCTCAATTTCATGGATTTGGTATCTGCAGGCCTGAAATCAGTGACTGAAGTCACTTCCCACTTCAACATGAGGGAATTCCACCTGGACATGAGGAAAATCTTCATTCCTGTGTAGTGACAGAGCCCTGGAATTGATTGTCCATGGAGGAGGTGGGATCTCCTTCCCTGGGGATATTCCAGAGTTGCCTGGATCAATTCTGTGCCAGGGCTCTGGGATGGCCCTGCAGGAGCAGGGAGTGGGAGCAGATGATCCCACTGGGGTCTTTTCCATCCTGTCCCATCCTGGGATGCTGTGAACATCAGGAAATATGAATTTCCTACGAGGGCAGGTGGTCCAGGGAGGTTGTGGAATTTTTATCCTTGGAGATCCCCAAAACCCACCCGGACTCAATCTTGGACAATCTTGGACAATTTTCCAACTTCAGCTCTGCCCTAACTCCATGCCTCAACCTCAGGGTGCATTTTCCAGGCTGCCAGAACAGGAGAAAGGGTTAGAGATGACAAATTGAACTTTTATATTGTTTTAATTTAGGGAATCTGGAATTTTCCTTCATAAGCCTGAAACCCAGAACTGTTCAGAGTTTTTGTGCACAGCTCTTCCAGGTCATAGAAAACAGGGATGGGGCAATGCAGGGAATTCCTCATCATTTCCTGGGGTCTGTGTGTGTTTCAGAGGGGCTGGGCAGAGCCTGATTTCTGCTCTTTTTCCACCCAAAATTGTTTTATCATTACTGTGTAAAAATAAAAGCCACGTTGGCAAGGCGCTGTACAATTACATTGTTATGCATTTTGCTGTGCTGGTGTATTTGTTTAATTAAGTTCCTCGCTAATTAGAGCTGTATGTACTTGTGTTAATTATTATTTGCTTAACACAATCAGCAGTGTAATTCTTTTCTGAGGAGCCACACACTTTCCAGTTCAGCTAAATTACCGATTCCGTGGGCTCTCCAAAAGAATAGTTGCTCCATTTTTGTCAAATGAGAGGTTGCATTCTTTAATGTGAATGAAATTCAATTTAGATTACCTGAAAGTTCACATAATATATTGTATTTTTAATTGGTGATTAAGCAAAGAAAGAAAAAGCTGGTTTGATTTGTACCTCAGCACAAAGATGTCTATTTTTTCTGACTGGATTACAAAATGGGACAGCTCTGCTATTTATCACCCTCCAAGACCTTTTTCTGTCTGACAAAGAAAAAGTACGTTTGTCTTCAGGCTTTGGAAAGAAACTGCTTTCTCATGCTTGAAAAATGTAACCCTGTGCAACTTCTGACCTTTTACCAAGCTTTTAATTAATTTTTTTGAAATGCAGAGAGCTATAAACACATTACACAGCCAGAGCCCTGTCGGGGTTTTAATGCTGTGCCCATTTCAGGGGAGAGTTTCTCTTCAGTTCCTAAAACAGGAAGCAAAGTGGTGCCATAAAAATCCTTAATCACGTTCCAGAAGGGAGTTAATAACCAGGTATTGTTATTTATCAGTAGGGTTGGTGTTCATCCACACACCCACACCCATCTGGGTTGTGTCTCTCTGTCTGCGAAATCTTTGGGGCTTTGATTTCTGCAGGTTCTTGCTTAAAATTTGAGTTGCTGATCAATTCTGCAAAATGTGTTTGGTATTTGGGGGAATCACCGTGGATAAATGTGTTTTATTTGGGAACAACAGGACAGCAGGAAAGGGAGGAAGCAACTCCTACAGGAGGAGCAGGTGGGGGAAATAATTCTCCTGAAGGAAAATATAAACATGGCCAGGATTACGGAGAGAGATAGGGAGGATTTGTCCTCATCCCAGGAAGGTTGGGGACATTTCTTTGCATTTTTCAAGAAATATGGCATTGAATGGGAACTTTACCAGCAGAGGAACAGAATATTAATGAGTGTGTGGAACCTAAAAAACCCTTCTTGAAAACTCTGAAATGAAACCAGGCAGGAAATGCAAACTCTTCTGGAGTCCTCTGTAATTCACACACAAGAAAATCTATTAAACATTCACTAATTGCAGTTATTTTCAACTCTGCCACAAAATCAGCAGAAAGGTTTTGTTTAAAAAGACAAATCCAGAGCTTGGCTTGTGGTTATGTGCATCCAATTGTGGCATTTTTTCACTTGTGGTTTGAATTCTGTCCCGTGACTGAGCTACCTTGGGAATAGAGGAGGGAAAGCAGCAAGAACTGCAGAGTCCCTCCATGGCATGGCCTGAAATGCTGAAATGCTGAGCAAATGCTCCAAATGCACCTTGTCTGCTCATAATCACCATGGAAAATGTGCTGGGAAATGGGCATTTCACAGAAATGAGGGATTTACTCCTCTGAACAGAGCGATGGCACGAGGGCACTGGTGGATATTGTGATTGAAAAATCACAAGGAAAAAATAACTGGTGGATGTTGTGATTGAAAAATCACACAGAAAAAATAACTGGTGGATCTTGTGATTGGAAAATCACAGGGAAAAAATAGCTGGTGGATATTGTGATTGGAAAATCACACAGAAAAAATAAGTGGTGGATATTGTGATTGGAAAAATCACAGGGGAGAAAAAATAACTGGTGGAGATTGTGATTGAAAAATCACACAGAAAAAATAAGTGGTGGATATTGTGATTGAAAAAATCACAGGGGAAAAAAATTACGGGTGGGTATTGTGATTGGAAAATCACAGGGGGAAAAAAATGACTGGTGGATATTGTGATTGGAAAATCACAGGGAAAAAAAAATTACGGGTGGGTGTTGTGATTGGAAAATCACAGGGGGAAAAAAATGACTGGTGGATATTGTGATTGGAAAATCACAGGGGAAAAAATAACGGGTGGATCTTGAGACTGGAAAATCACAGGGAAAAAATAAGTGGTGGATATAGTGATTGAAAAATCACACAGAAAAAATAACTGGTGGATATTGTGATTGGAAAATCACACAGAAAAAATAACTGGTGGATCTTGAGATTGGAAAAATCACAGGGAAAAAAAAATTACGGGTGGGTATTGTGATTGGAAAATCACAGGGAAAAAATAGCTGGTGGATATTGTGATTGGAAAATCACAGGGAAAAAAAACAACTGGTGGATATTGTGATTGGAAAATCACACAGAAAAAATAACTGGTGGATATTGTGATTAGAAAATCACAGGGAAAAAAAAATTACGGGTGGGTATTGTGATTGGAAAATCACACAGAAAAAATAACTGGTGCATATTGTGATTGGAAAATCACAGGAGAAAAAAATAACTGGTGGATATTGTGATTGGAAAATCACAGGGAGAAAATAACTGGTGGATATTGTGATTGAAAAATCACACAGAAAAAATAACTGGTGGATATTGTGATTGGAAAATCACAGGGAGAAAAATAACTGGTGGATATTGTGATTGGAAAGTCACAGGGAAAAAATAGCTGGTGGATCATGAGATTGGAAAATCACACAGAAAAAATAACTGGTGGATATTGTGATTGGAAAATCACACAGAAAAAATAACTGGTGGATATTGTGATTGAAAAATAACACAGAAAAAATAAGTGGTGGATATTGTGATTGGAAAATCACAGGGGAAAAAAAATCTGGTGGATATTGTGATTGAAAAATCACAGGGAAAAAAATATCTGGTGGATATTGTGATTGGAAAATCACAGGGAAAAAAATAACTGGTGGATATTGTGATTGAAAAATCACACAGAAAAAATAACTGGTGGATATTGTGATTGGAAAATCACAGGGAAAAAAAATAACTGGTGGATATTGTGATTGGAAAATCACAGGGAAAAAAATAACGGGTGGGTATTGTGATTGGAAAATCACACAGAAAAAATAACTGGTGGACATTGTGATTGGAAAATCACAGGGGAAAAAAATAACAGGTGGATATTGTGATTGGAAAATCACAGGGAAAAAAAAATTACGGGTGGGTATTGTGATTGGAAAATCACAGGGAAAAAATAGCTGGTGGATATTGAGATTGGAAAATCACACAGAAAAAATAACTGGTGGATATTGTGATTGAAAAATCACAAGGAAAAAAATAACTGGTAGATATTGTGATTGGAAAATCACAGGGGGAAAAAAACCTGGTGGATATTGTGATTGAAAAATAACACAGAAAAAATAAGTGGTGGTATTGTGATTGGAAAATCACACAGAAAAAATAACTGGTGGATATTGTGATTGAAAAATCACAGGAGGAAAAAAATAACTGGTGGATACTGTGATTGAAAAATCACACAGAAAAAATAAGTGGTGGATATTGTGATTGGAAAATCACAGGGGAAAAATAACTGGTGGGTATTGTGATTGGAAAATCACAGGGAAAAAAAAATAACTGGTGGATATTGTGATTGGAAAATCACACAGAAAAAATAACTGGTGGATATTGTGATTGGAAAATCACAAGGAAAAAAAATAACTGGTGGATATTGTGATTGGAAAAATCACAGGGAAAAAAAAATACGGGTGGGTATTGTGATTGGAAAATCACAGGGAAAAAATAACTGGTGGATATTGTGATTGAAAAATCACATTAAAAAATAACTGGTGGATATTGTGATTGGAAAATCACAGGGAAAAAATAACTGGTGGATATTGTGATTGGAAAATCACAGGGGAAAAATAACTGGAGGATATTGTGATTGGAAAATCACAGGGGGAAAAAAACCTGGTGGATATTGTGATTGAAAAATAACACAGAAAAAATAAGTGGTGGTATTGTGATTGGAAAATCACACAGAAAAAATAAGTGGTGGATATTGTGATTGAAAAATCACAGGGAAAAAAAAAAAACAAAAGGAACTTGAAGAACCACAGGAGAAACTACAGAGATGTGGAAGAATCCATAATGACATTAATGAGAACTGCTGGAAATGCCCATTAGTGGGAATCACTGTTTCAGGAACCGTTTCCAGCCATCAGTGCTGGAAACTCCCACACGAGGAGCCCCTCAGGGATGTGAGCCAGTTCCCAAAATTCCCAAAACCATCATGGGGAATTCATTGGGGGATTCTGCTTCACCTCGTTGTGTTTTTCTCTCAGGGGTTGTGTGGAAAACATCAGGTGCCCCCTCAGTCCCTTCTGTTGCCCACCTGGAGAAAGGGATGAGAATATTTCACTGTATAAGCATGAAGGGAAAGTTAAATCAGGATTTCTTTGGTGGAATCTTGCTGATGGTGCCCTCAGGAGGGAGGGATTGACTCCAATCACTTGTTCCAAATCTGGAAAGAATTCCAGAGCAGTTGGCAACTGTGGAGGGATAGAATGTAAGGAAAGATTCAGTCTCACCCCTGAGGAGTTGCAGCTGTAGAAATCACCAGGGATTAGGAACAGGCCTGCTCTTAACAGGCCACAGCTGTGTCCAATGAGGATGAGTGCTACAAAAGAGGGGGTGAGCTGGGTGAGGAATTGCTGGAGTTTGTTGGCTGTGAAGAAGAAGGAGTCAGTGCTGTGAGGAGCTGACCATGAGGAATCACTGAGAATGTATGGAACTTCTGAAATAAAATGACAACAGGCAACAAGGTCAGAACTTCCCATGAGCATCACAGGTGTCCACAGTTGTCCGGTTTTCTCGGTTGTTTGGAGGGCCTGGAAAGGCCCGGGGTGGCCTTGGGGCAGCCCGCGTATCAAAGGACGAGAAGAGGCTTCAGTTCTTTTCTCGGTCTCGGTGTTTATTAATTGTTTATCTAAAAGATTTTCTCTCGGCCCGACAGAGCTCTGCTCAGCAGCCAGCCATGAGCACACTCCCTGCCCTCCGGGCGGTCACCTATCTTTATACCCATTGTTACGTGTACAATATTTATCATTTTTCCCCAATACCTTTCACCCTTATTGCCCAGTGCACTTTCAGTAATGACCAATCCCAAAGTGCCACCATCACCACAGAAGATGGAGGAGAAGAAGAAGAAGAAGAAGGACAGGACACGCCCCAATTCCTCCATCTTACTCCTCTAAACCCCCCTGTACAGAAATCCTAAACCCTGTGTTTCACTCTCTAATTAACCAATCCCTTCACCATTCACCCCGGTGAAACCCTCCTGTCCTCATACAGGTGTCGTCTCCTGTGTAGGATCAAAGTCCAGCCACCAGACACTTCTGGAACATTCCAGGACTCCCGAGCCCCCCAAGGGTGGTCTCGGTGACACCTCAGTCCTGAGGTGCTGAGATCCCACACACAGTGAATGAAGGGTTAAAACAGATATCAAAGAATCATGGAAAGGTTTGGGTTGGAAAGGACCTTAAAATCATCCAGTGTCACCCCCTGCCATGGGCAGGGACACCTTCCACCATCCCAGGTTGCTCCAAACCCCATCCAACCTGGCCTTGGAGATTCCAGGGGGAGCCCCAGCTTCTCTGGGAATTCTCTCCCAAGTCTCTGCACCCTCACAGGGAAGAATTCTCTTTTACCCCCTTCAATTGATACCTGAATCCATAAATTTGCCTTCCTTTGGGTGACTTTGTGCAGCAGAGGGGTCGCTGTCACCAGGAATTCCATGAGGAGGTTTCCATCCATGTCCTCTGCTGTGCTCCCCCTTGTGCTTGCAAAAACAGAGCTGGATTAAATTAAACCTGCTCTAATTAATGAAAATAAGACAGAACTAAGGTCTGACTGTGCAGAAAACTCATCTCCCCGTTCAGTGTGGTTGTTTGGATGGAATTGTTTCCTTTGTCACCCTCTGGCTCTGCCGAGCTCCCACTTTCCCCTGTGTTTGTGTTCCAATCCTTCTCCTTGGGGCTGCCTACAGCAAGGAGGAAGAAAGGAAATTTCTAATCCATCACTGATTCCAAAGACTTCTAATCCATCACTGATTCCAAACAGGAGGCCTTAGGAATTGGGGAGGTAGGGAATGTCTAATAAGACAACAAATTTCACTCACCAGCTCTGTCTCCAGGCGGTTTTTAGTATTCTGGAGGAAAATTAGCAGATCCAGCCCCGGCCCAGGGCCCTGACATGTGTTTGCTAATGACAGCTAATTAGGGGCTGTCTGCAGCAATCATGGGCTGTCAGCCTCATCCATCCGGGCTGGAAACGTGAGGGACACAAAGCTGCCTCCCCCCTCCTCCCTTCATTGGAGTGGTTTGCCAGGATTCACTGTGAATATCCCAATATTTGACACTGAACAGAGCCTCTCCCACATGGTGGGCAGGGCTGGAATTCCTGCTGGGCTCGGCATGGTGGAAGGGATACGGTTTCCTGGGATATTCCTGAATTTCTCCCACCTCCAGCCTTGCTCAAGGATTGTTTCTCAGGATTCCCTATAAAAACTGGGAGATGGTTAATCCCACATGTGAAAAACGCCAATCGCTTGTTTTTAAAATTTTAGTAGTTTAATAGTAATAAAATGGTTATAAAAATAGTAATATAATTAGAGTAATAATAATTTGGATTAGGACAATATGAGGCAATAGAAACAAAGAGTTATGGACAGTCCAAGTACCTTTTCTGGGCAAAATAAGCCCAAAAAAGGACCCACGTTAACAGAGGATTAACCCTTAAAATTAATAACTTGTTGCATATTCATACACCTCATCCATGATGCATAAATTCCATTCAAACACAGAATTCTGTCTGGGCAGTGTCAGCTTCTTCCTCTGAATCCTGATGGTGTCATCTTGCCCAAGCGAGGCAGGAAGAAGTTCATTTCTCCTGATAATGGGGCAATAAATTTATTGAGAGAAATGATTTCTGAAAGCTTCAGGTGTCCTGTGGCTGCTGTCTCACTGCGAGTCCCTTCTTTAAAAAAGTATCCTACATAGCATAGTTTCTATTTTAACATTTTGTTGTAACCTAAAACTATATTTAACACACTACTTAAGAGAATGAACACAGCATAACTTTCTAACACAGCACATATAATATTCATTTGAATATTTGCAAAAAGCCAATCATAAAATAGGCATTTTTCACACCACACGACTTTTGCTGTGGTGATCCTCTCCTCTCTAACATTGGATCATCATTATCCCATTTTCTGGGAAATGTGGCTCCAGGAGGGAGGTAATCCTGTTGTCACTCATTCAGGTTTTATGGAATTCTGGAAATCCTGATTCCCAGCAATTCCTGGTGCTCACTCTGGTGTTTCAGGAAAATTGGCTTCGCAGCAGCTGCAACAGAACCAAGATCTCCTCCCACTTCATTTTCATCTCAATAAATCACAGAATGAGATGAAGGGACCTTAAATTTCCATCCAGTTCCAACCCAAACCATGGGTGGGGACACCTCCCACTGTCCCAGGGTGCTCCAAGCCCTGTCCAGCCTTTCCTTGGACACTCTCAGGGATCCAGGGGCAGCTTCTGTGGGCACCATGTGCCAGTGTGGGATCTCAGCACCTCAGCACTGAGGTGTCACCGAGACCACCCTTGGGGGGCTCGGGAGTCCTGGAATGTTCCAGAAGTGTCTGGTGGCTGCACTTTGATCCTACACAGGAGATGACACCTGTATGAGGACAGGAGGGTTTCACCGGGGTGAATGGTGAAGGGATTGGTTAATTAGAGAGTGAAACACAGGGTTTAGGATTTCTGTACAGGGGGGTTTAGAGAAGTAAGATGGAGGAATTGGGGTGTGTCCTGTCCTTCTTCTTCTTCTTCTTCTCCTCCATCTTCTGTGGTGATGGTGGCACTTTGGGATTGGTCATTACTGAAAGTGCACTGGACAATAAGAATAAAAGGTATTGGGGAAAAATTATAAATATTGTACACGTAACCATGGGTATAAAGATAGGTGACTGCCCGGAGGGCAGGGAGTGTGCTCATGGCTGGCTGCTGAGCAGACCTCTGTTGGGCTGAAAGAACATCTTTTAGATAAACAATTAATAAACATAAAGACCGAAAGAAGAACTGAAGCCTCTTCTCGTCCTTTGATACGCGGGCTGCCCCAAGGCCACTCCGGGCCCTTCCAGGCCCTCCAAACAGCCGAAAACCGGACATGCCAGGAGAAGAATTTTCCTGGATTTTGCCTCCCCAAGGCAGAATCTCCAAATTTTCCTGAATTTTGCCTCCCCACAAGGCAGAATTTCCAGACTGACCACCTATTTATGGATCTGTTGGCCCTTTACTGAGCTCCCCACTGCACTTGGAAGTGAAGTTTGATGTTGGGATTCCCAAGGAAGGGATTTCCAGTAAGTCCTTAGAAGTGAAGTTTGACATTGGGATTTCATAATTTAGGGAGTTTATCTTGATTTGTGTCAAATCCTGGTTTACCAAGTTTTTTTTATCTGGTTTTTGCTGACCTTGAGGTTTGGTGGGACAAAGTTGTCACCTCCAAAGTTGTGATGTTCTGGAGGCACCACCAGGGTGTTCAGAGAGTTCTTGTGGGCCTTTGATTTAAGAGTTGGACTTGATGATCCTTGTGGGTCCCTTCCAGCTCCATTATTTGTGACTCCTCACCCTCAGCTGCCTCTCAAGGCCCAAGTGAGGGAATCCCAGAGTGGGAAAGGTTCTTGGTGTGGTTGGGAATCCAGAGTGACCTGGAATTTTAGAGCAGGAAAATTCACCTGGCTGGATTTCCCAACACCCTTGGAAACCAGGACTCTTGGCAAGTGTCCTGCAGCTCAGGGTCACTTGGAATTGTGGCTCCAGAGCAGTGATGGTGACAAACTTTGTGTCTTTTTACATCGAATTTCACTGTAATTTCTCCATATAATCCCTTATTAGGCTTAATATTGCTCCCGTCATGTCAGACTTTTTCAAAGTTCATTGAAATAAAATGCTGACAATATTTTCCTTTTAATTTGCCCCTTTCCTGGCTGTTTCAGAGATTGTTGTGGCATTAATTATGATTTCATGGTCGGGCCCTGCTCCTCCATAGGAGTGATGCAATTCTGCCCCCGCTGTGCCTTCAAACAAGGAATCTCCAAATATCCCTGGGATGTCTCCCTGTGCTCCAGCAGATCTGATAAAATAATCAAACAATTCCTATTTATGCATCTCTGAGAGGATAATTCATGCACTGGTGAGCACCAGCAACGGGAAATTACCCTTGGAGTTGAAATTTCCATTCCAAAGTTGCATTGTACTTTTGTTCTTGCAGGCTGTGAGTTTCTACTTGAAATTTATACCCAGTTGCCACTTTTACTGTACAAGCAAGAAGCTTGAATACAAAATATTTAATGGGCTTGTCTATAAATTGATATTTTGTAATAGTTTACTCGATGCTGCTGAATTTTACATTTTGTCTCCGGCTTCTCAATAGCTCAGACATACAGTCCTTTATGTGAGGGGTGTTTTTCTTAAATCTAAATAACAAAAACAGCAGTTGGAAATTGATTTTCTGGGCATTGTTCAGCATCCTCCCATCTCCTGTACTCTGTCATCGTCACTCACTTTGGGGTTTATTTGGAATATGAAAGAGTGGGAGGTAAAGCCAGAAATTTGAGGTTTGTTTTTTGCTGGATTCTTCATGGAAAGGGCTGGAAGAGGTTGGAAGGAGCTGCCCAGGGCAGTTTGGAGTCCCCATTCCTGGAGGGATTTCAAAGCCATGTGGATGTGGCACTTGGGGATGTGGTCAGTGGTGGCCTTGGCAGGGCTGGACCTTCCAGACTTTTGTCTTTGCTTGGTTTTTTTTTAATTTTATTTTGGGCATCTGTGCTGTGTGGGACCCCTGTCTGGCTTTCATTCATTTATCACAGACATATTTTATGAAAAATTCTTTTGCTAGGATCTTTTCTCCTGAGAAGCTGAGAGGCCTCAGGAACAAAATGTAAACAATGATTTTCTGCTGCTGTGGAATGCAACAGGTGCATCTGGGATTGGTCTCATGTGGTTGTTTCTAATTAATGGCCAATCACAGTCAGCTGGCTCAGACAGAGAGCCAAGCTACAAACCTTTGTTATCGTTCTTGGCTGTTCTATCCTTAGCCAGCCTTCAGATGAAATCCTTTTCTTCTATTCTTCAGATTTTAGGCTGATTTCTTTAACTTGATCTTAAACTTTTGCAGTTATTTTTTAATCAGAGCATCTCTGAGCTCTGCACATCCTCAGTTTTCACCCAGTTCTGCTGAACATTGTTAATCACTTTTGGAATTTGCTTCCCACGCCACTCTTCCATGGAATTGTGCATTCTGTATTCTCTCTCCTCATCCCCATCCCATCGCTCCAACCTCGCATCCCATGAATTTCCCCTCTGGTTTAATTCCCACAGTGCTGGGGGACTCTGGTTTGCTGCTGGATGGAACTTTTTGGTGATTTATGGGATTTTCCTTCCTCTTGTCCCATTTTTGTACAAATCCAGGGATCCCTGAGACCCCTGGATGGATCTTTTGGGAATGCCAAAGGTGCCCAAGCCCTTTCTTCCTCCTCCTTTATTTATTTTCTCCACAGCCACTGACCAGAAACGTTCTGTTGCAATTCTGCCATTTCTCCTTTTTCCTCACTTTTTGTCCCATTTTTTCCCCACTTTTTGCTCCCCTCAAAACCTCCTCCTGATTCACGTCTCCCAAATCCCTCAGCTTTCACAGATAAGCTGAGATCTGGAGCTGCTTAGGTAGAGCCTATCTCAAATAATGCACGTTTGTGATACGGAAAGAAATATTTATAAAGCATTGAATTCTTGGGATTGGCAGGATCTGGGGTTTATTTAACATTTTCCATGGGCCCATCTGCTGCTGCTGGGCTGCTATCAGTGCAATTATGATTTCATTGATAAGGGGATGGGGCTGGAAATAAATACAGAGAGGGAGGAACCGAGAAGAGTTTTTTTCAGGTTTATTTCATTGGGGCTGAGTGCTGAATGCTGATTTCAAAGGGGAAAAATCCAAGGAGAACAAAGCTCTTGGATTCCTCTTCCTGCTCTCTCTGGCTGAGGAGTGTGGCAGAGGCTGGGATTCCATCTGTGCTCAGCTCTCTCCCCTAAATTCTGTCATTAAATGGTATCACAGAGTTTAAATCCACCAGGAGCATCCCATTAAAATAAAAGAATTGGAAAATCACCCAGTTCCATGGGAGGAGACTCCTTCCACTATCCCAGATTGCTCCAAGCCCTGTCCAACCTGGAACACTTCCAGCTAAAATCAATATATTCTGAAAATGTACTTCTTTACAAGAAAAAGAATCAGCGTGATCATAAATTTGGCTGAATAATAAATTATTCACAGCATTCAAGCACTATTAGTTAGAGGAAAAAGATGAAATATGCAGAGGACTAAAATGATTCACGCAGGGCTGGATGAGTTAGGACAAGTATTAGGATTCCTGGTGCAGTTTTTACAGTGCAGGTCAATAAAAATTCATGGAAAAAATCCAAACTGAAACTGCTGCAGCATCCATCATATCTATGAAGCTGCATTGCTACACTGTACATATATTTTCCCTCTCTTTTTGGTAATTGAAAAGAATTGGGAGTTGTGAGGAGGGAGTGCAAGGAAACTGAGCACGATTTACAGTGCAGGTGGCCACAAAGGCAGGGTTTATATCAGAAAAACCCGCTCATATTTTCTCAGATTGCTGCTGAATGTCTTGGTGGTTCCCAGGATTTATTCCCACCTCTCCCAGCTTCCCGAGCTCGGGGCTCTGTCATGCCCTGCAGGAATATAGACACCAACATGGGGCTTTATTTGCAGGGAGATTTCTGAATTCAGACTGCAGGAATTCCCACCCTCGGTGCTGTGAAATCCTTGGAACCCAATAAATGTGGGATTTTGCCACATTTATTGGAAAAACACTGGAAAACCAGGAGCTCTGAGTGACCCTGTGCTTGTGGGATTGTAACTCGGTTAGGAACTGACTTTGATTGACAGTGGAGAGTTAATTAGGCTAACGAATTCCTGGCACTGTGCCTCTGGGGTGACCCTTTGGAAAATCCTGGAATTCTGAGTGTGACTCCCAATCCCATCATGGAAGGGAGCAGCCATCCCATCCCATCCCATCCCACACCATCCCATTGATCCCATCCCATTGATCCCATCCCATCCCACAGATCCCATCCCATTGATCCCATCCCACAGATCCCATCCCATCCCACAGATCCCATTGATCCCATCCCACAGATCCCATCCCACACCATCCCATTGATCCCACAGATCCCATTGATCTCATCCCACAGATCCCATTGATCCCATCCCATCCCACAGATCCCATCCCACACCATCCCATTGATCCCACAGATCCCATTGATCACATCCCACAGATCCCATTGATCCCATCCCATCCCACAGATCCCATCCCACACCATCCCATTGATCCCATCCCATCCCACAGATCCCATCCCACAGATCCCATCCCATCCCACAGATCCCATTGATCCCATCCCATCCCATCCCACCCCATCCCATCCCACAGATCCCATTGATCCCATCCCACAGATCTCACCCCATCCCAGCAGGAGTGGTGCTGCCAGGCAGGGCAGGGATGAAATCCTGCTAAATCAGCCCATCTGTTCCTATCCTTAATTAGTGTCAATCCTATCAGGAATGGGAAATTCCCCATCCTTGATGTGATGATGGACAAGTTTCACTGGAGGGTTCCTCTTCTAGTGTGTAAAGATGGGAGAGCTTCCAGCACATTCCAGGGGCTCCAGGAGAGCTGCAGAGGGACTGGGGACAAGGCCTGCAGGGACAGCACCCAGGGAATGGCTCCCACTGCCAGAGGGCAGCCATGGGTGGCATCTTGGCAATGAGCAATTCCTGCCTGGGCTGGCATTGCCAGAGCAGCTGGGGCTGCCCCTGATCCCTGCAGTGCCCAAGGCCAGGCTGGAGCAGCCTGGGATGGTGGGCTTGGAATGGGATGGGCTTGAAGGGCCCTTCCCACCCAAACCATTCTGGCATTTGGGACACTCAGAATCCATCCCCAGGGATTTTTATGGAAGTTGGGGATGGCAAAGGGAAGGGAGACCCTTCCTGGAGTGCTGAGATTGCCAGTGAAGCCCCCAGAGCCCAAAATCCCTTCCTGGAGAGGAGTCGGGGTGGGGATGGATCCAATGCCAGGCTGGGAGAGCTGGGAATGGAGGGAATTCCCTGGAGAGGGAGCCTGGGCTGGGATTTTGGGAAGGGATTCCCAGAGCAGCTGGGGCTGCCCCTGATCCCTGCAGTGCCCAAGGCCAGGCTGGAGCAGCCTGGGATAGGGGAGATGTCCCTGGAATGAACTTGGAGGTCTCTTCCCACCCAGATCATTCTGGGATTCTGGGATTTGGGACACTCAGAATCCATCCCAAGGGATTTTTATGGAAAATGGGGAGAGAAAAGAGATGAGAAGGGAAGGGAGACCCTTCATGGTTTGCTGAGATTCCAAGTGAAGCCCCTGGGTCCATGAATGTCTTGGAGAGGAGATGGATCCAATGCCAGGCTCTGGAATGAGGAATTCCTGGCTGGGAATGGATGGACGGGGCTTGGAGCAGCCTGGGATGGTGGGAGGTGTCCCTGCCCATGGATGGGGTGAAATGAGATGATTTTCCAGATCCCTTCCAACCCAAACCATCCCATGGAGAGTTCCCAGATGCAAGGAAGTGCTGTCCATGTGACCTTAATGTGGAAAAGGATGGGACCTGTCCCTTTCCAAAGCACTGATTGTGGCGGGGGAAGGATGGGGACAATGGCAGGGTCACCACTTGGTGCCTCTCAGTATGGGATGGGAATTCTCTGCAGCCTCACAAATACCTGAGCAGCCTCTTCCAGCTGGATCTGAGGGGAATATTCCTGGTCAACACCCTGCTCTGTGTCTGTGTGTAAAGATAATTTCTTGTCACACCCAAACACCACCCTGTGATCTGATAATCTGTAATTAAGAGCCAGAGTGTGCCTTGCTCTGTCCTTCCAGCCCCGTTTTCCACAATTCCCTGTTGAAAGAACCAAATCTGCTCCTCGTGTGCCAGCTGTGCACTGTAATTATGGGATAATCAACCTGACACACACATGAACATCCAGTGACATTTCCCAGGGGCAGGAAATCGTTTTCCCACTGGCAATAACAGCCCTGGATGTGTTTGTGCTCTTGTTTGCAGCAGCTTTATTAGGTAATGAATTAAGTGTGATTTGTAAGGATCACTCTGCGGGCAGGAGCCAAGTGTCTGGGCAGGAGACAGCAGCTGTTGGGAATTCCTCATTCCAGGTTTGAGGATCAGGAGTTGGGGGGGAAAAAAATTCAGCCAGAAATGGTAATTAATGAAATTAGTTTGATTTGGAATAATGTAACTCCTGTGTTGAGCCATTGGAGGAAAAGCCTTCCCTATTTGGAGAAGAGGAATGGGATCCTTAATGGAGGCACAGCATCCAATTTGTCCAAATTTGCTGCCTCCAGCAGCACAGGGCTGTTGCAAATCCGTGCTCCTCGTTAGCCTGGCCCAGACCCTGCACGCCAAATGAGGCGGATGATCCAAGGCACTCCCACATCCCAGCTTCTCATCTCTGTTTGCTCTGGAAGCGGATTCTGCTTTCCCCAAACACGTCCTGCAAAGAGCCCTCCTTGGAACAGGAGCCCACTGAGCCTCCTCTCAGCCCTCCAGAGGAGCAACAAAATCCTGGTGGTGTTTCCGTGCCATAAATTCCTACATGTGGGAAACCTCCAGGGGAAATCCTTGCCATCAGTTCCTTTATGTCTGAAACCTCCAGGGGAAATCCTTGCCATCAGTTCCTTCCTGTGGGAAACCTCCAGGAGAAATCCTTGCCAAAAATTCCTTCCTGTGGGAAATCTCCAGGAGAAATCTTGGTGGTGTTTCCTTGCCAGAAATCCCTCATGTGGGAAACCTCCAGGGGAAATCCTTGCCATCAGTTCCTTCATGTGGGAAACCTCCAGGAGAAATCCTTGCCATAAATTCCTTTATGTCTGAAACCTCCAGGAGAAATCCTGGTGGTGTTTCCTTGCCATAAATTCCTTTATGTCTGAAACCTCCAGGAGAAATCCTGGTGGTGTTTCCTTGCCATAAATTCCTTCATGTAGGGAAACCTCCAGGAGAAATCCTTGCCATAAATTCCTTCATGTGAGAAACCTCCAGGAGAAATCCTTGCCATCAATTCCTTCATGTGGGAAACCTCCAGAAGAAATCCTGGTAGTGTTTCCTTGCCATGAATTCCTTCATGTGAGGAACCTCCAGGAGAAATCCTGGTGGTGTTCCCTGGCCATAAATTCCTTCCTATGGGAAACCTTCAGGGAGCCTCAGGGCGGATTTTGGGGAAAATTCCCTCCTGGAAAGGGTGGTCAGACACTGGCACAGGGATGGGGTCCCCATCCCTGCAGGGATGTAAAGCCCTGTGGATGTGGCATTTGGGGACAGGGTCAGTGGTGGCCTTGGCAGGGCTGGGAATGGTTGGACTGGATGATCTTGGAGGACTTTTCCAACCTGAATGATTCTGTGATTGTCCTGTCCAGATTCTCAAGTCAGGCAGTAAGGTTTGGAAATTATCTGGGATCTGTGTTCTTCTACTCCGTCCCATGTGTTTCAGGGCCACACCAACACAACTAAAACGTGAAAAAGAGGATTATTTGATGAAAGAATGAACTTGATGTTGGCTGGGATAGAGGGAATTCACGCTCTGACAGAGATTTCTGAAGTGGTGGTGTCTTATTTCCAGCTGTTAAATGAAATAGTCGGGGAATTCCACAGGCTTGTCCATAGAACTCCGTTTCTCCAAATTCTTCCATGGAGAAGAATTTGAAGAAACAGATTCCACATATTTCCACAGGTTATGGGATGTCCATGTGTTCCATAACTTCCACAGGTGATGGGATGTCCATATGTTCCATAACTCCCACAGGTTATGGAATGTCCATGTGTTCCATAACTCCCACAGGTGATGGGATGTCCATGTGTTCCATAACTTCCACATGTGATGGGATGTCCATGTGTTCCATAACTCCCACAGGTGATGGGATGTCCATAGGTTCCATAACTCCCACAGGTGATGGGATGTCCATGTGTTCCATAACTTCCACAGGTTATGGAATGTCCATAGGTTCCATAACTCCCACAGGTGATGGGATGTCCATGTGTTCCATAACTTCCACATGTGATGGGATGTCCATAGGTTCCATAACTCCCACAGGTGATGGGATGTCCATAGGTTCCATAACTCCCACAGGTGATGGGATGTCCATGTGTTCCATAACTTCCACAGGTTATGGAATGTCCATAGGTTCCATAACTCCCACAGGTTATGGGATGTCCATGTGTTCCATAACTCCCACAGGTTATGGGATGTCCATGTGTTCCATAACTTCCACAGGTGATGGGATGTCCATACGTTCCATAACTTCCACAGGCTATGGGATGTCCATGTGTTCCATAACTCCCACAGGTTATGGGATGTCCATGTGTTCCATAACTTCCACAGGTTATGGGATGTCCATACGTTCCATAACTCCCACAGGTGATGGAATGTCCATAGGTTCCATAGCTTCCACAGGTTATGGGATGTCCATATGTTCCATAACTCCCACAGGTTATGGGATGTTCAGCTGGCCCTTTTCTCCACCTTGGATGGTAGAAAACCCATCTGCTGTGAGAGGACACCCAGAATCACCCCTCACACTGCCCTGGTGGTGCCTCAGGCTGTGCTGTCCCTAAGAGGACACCCCAACCTGTCCCAAATCCTCCTGGAGCTCCACCAGGGCACTCCAGCACTGTCTCCAGGAGTTTGGCCTTAATTTGGATTTTCCTTCGCCCTGGTGTGTTTTTGGGGTTTAACTGGCTGTCCCCACTCCCCGTTGGGAGTCAGGGGGATGCTAATGAGGGATTGTGTCATCTGCCCACTGATTTATTGGGATGTCAGCAATAAATGAATAAATAAACGAGGCAGACAGGACTAATTGGAGTCACAGGCACAGTGATGGTGCAGCCAGTCTGGTTTATCCTGGCTCCCGTGGGCTCACAGAATCTTCCACACCCAACCCAGGGGCTCTGAAACCTCTGGCTGGTCCCAGTTGTTCTCCCAAAGCCATCCCTGCATTCCCAATCCAAATCAGAATAAAACAATGGAACAACCCCCAGTTTGCCCATTTGTAAAGCTGCCACTCCAGCTCCTCCATTAGCAGAGCCATTTGAAAGATTTATCCTCAGCATATGTTGCTTTTTAAAAGGGGCCAGATTGAGAGCTGGGGGGGTTGGAGCACAAAGGATGAGCCGCCAGATCCGACTGAGATTAAAAAAAATAAAATAATGGGAATAACAAGTTAATTTTTACAGAGCTGTTGTGCTCAGGAGAAAATGTGAAGTTGTGGGGGGTATCATTACATTCCAGTGGTGGTCAACAAACTGAATGTAATGGGACATTAAAGGAAATGGGATTTAATAATAGGAAAAGCTGAAGTCAGAGAACTTCATGTTTCACTTGGTTAATAGGGTGACATTATATGGTGGCTCTGTTAACATAATTATTGCTGTGACTCCCCAGTGTTTTACACACATTTAATGCTGCCTCACAATATTTCTGTGTGATGGGCAGGAATTCCTGTGGAATTGTCAGGATTGTTTAAAATTACAGTGGTGGGCGAATTTTCTACCCTGCACGGAGCAAAGTAGAAATGGAGAAATGGTGTTAACCTGTTGTGGGGAATAAAGCCTTGACTTTGCTTTTAAATAACCTTAAAACGGGAAAAATGGTGGAATCCTCCAGGTTTGGCTTCATCCTGGGTTCACATAAAACAAGGACACCACGGACTTTTAGGAGAGAGGCATTGATGGAGTACTTGGGGCATTTATCTTCTGTAGGATTGGATTTAAATTACAATGGATAAAGGGAGAGTGATTCAGTCCAGCTGGTCATTTCGGGTTATCATCTCCATCTCAAAGCAAACTTGTCACTTGCAGGCAACTTGGCTCCACCTCACTCTGGTTTTGGGGTGGAAATTTAGGGATTCAAGGATGGGAGAGGAGAAATTTGGTACAGAGAAGCAAAGAGGTGGCTGGAATAGGAGCTGGGTTTGCTCAGGTCTGTATAAAGTGAAGATATATCAATAATTAATTTATTTTATTGGTGACAAAGGATGAAGTAGGAGCTCATCAGAGCTGGATTTGAGGCTGAAGGTGAAGCTGGTGCTGGGCTGGGCTGGACATCCCAGCTCTGCTCCCCAGTCCCTGGGAAAGCAGGGACTTTTACAGGTGTTTTACATTTCCCTATTCCCTGGATGTGCACAGTTGAGGTTTTTTGTAGTAATCTCATCCTCCCCTGCAGTTTGGAGCAGCTCTGGCTTTGCAAAAGTTCATTCACAGGGAAACTCAGGCTCTGTGTACCTGAACACGCCCAAAAAGGCCCTCCATACATGAGGGAGAGACAAAACCATTCTCACACAGCTTTCCTGCAATTCCACCCCAGCCCCTCCCCACCCTGCCAGCCAGGAATTCCTTCCCAATCTCCCATTTGCTGTCAGCCCAAACCCATTAAGGATTCCTTCAGTAAAGCATTCCCATTCCCTTGTCCCACACAATATTTTCCCGGTGTTTTCTCCCAGGGCTGTGATGCTGATTCCCTTCCCAGCAGGGACAACTCCCAGTTTTACCATTCTGCTCCTTTTGGCGTTAATTTTCTCCAAGAGGGTTCCCCAAACTCCTGGCAGCTCCTCCTGCTCAGATTTCCCACCTGAGGATTGGCAAACCATGGAATTGCTGCTGGTTCCTGAATTTCCCTCCTGCCCTCACAAGGAATGAGAGGATGGAGAGCAGGAGGTGTGAGCATCCAACCACACCAGAAACTTCCACTGGGGAGATCTTGGGATATCTGGGAAGGAGGAGGGAGGAATCTGAGCTGCAGGGCACGAGGTGTGAATCTCTAAATCTGATTATTTCTGCCTCTCCATCTCCTGGCCCCAAACACAAGCCAATATTCCCCTCTGGAGACATCAGGAGAAATTGCACCTTGAGAGAGCCCCTGAAGGATCAGAAATTTGTGTCCTTCAGGTGGCAGCTGAGCATTAAAGAAACAATATTTTTAGCAGCAGTTGAGAGGTAAATTTTAATTTAATTTTTTTTTTTTTTTTGGTGGGTGTTTGCAGGATCTCAGAGACAACGAAACACTGATTTTTCTGTCACACCTGCAGGGGAAGGAGGCATTTCTTACCTCAATCTCACGGCTGAGCAACCACAACACAGAAATCGATTCTTTAAATCTTGTATTTTTTTTTTTTTAGCTGCTGGTAAAAAAGAGAAGTCCTGGGCTCTTTCATCTTCCAGCACTAAAGCTCCTGGCTCTGTGGGGACACAGAACCTTTTTACAGTAACCAAAAGAATTATCTCGAGTAGTTGAGCCTTTTTATGGTTTGGGAGTTTGTGTTTGTGTGGGGGAGGGACTGAATTTGGTGATTTATCCAAAATAACCCATTAAACTCAGCTTGGGGTTATGGGAACAACTCTGGCTGGTGCTGCCAGGTACTTGTAATTAATTATTAATTAATAATTTAGAGGAAAACACCCCAAATGTCATGTTTGCTGTTTGCAGCAGTAATTCCTCTGGTTGTCATGTTCCTGGATGTTTTCTAGGCTATTTAATATTTAAAAATAGCAGAAATTTCATGGTTTTTGTCTGGTATTTGGTGATTTTTTTGCTCTGGTTTTGCTGTTATTTAAAACACACTTAAAGTAGCAAAACCTCATTTGAGTCTCCCAGAGCTGTGTACGCTTCTTTTGGCGATAATTTTAATTTTAATCACATTTTGGGGTCACCTATAATTGATCTGAAACCTTTTTTCCTCTCTTTGGGGTGACTTTGTACAGAATCACCTTTATTACCTTGTATGGCCACGATATTTATCAGCAACGTGTGAAACATCAAGGACCAAAATAATTCCCTGCAGTGAAGATTTCAGGCAAAACAATGTGATTTTGTTACTTTAGGATCTGATTGATTGGTCTTCAGTGGAAACGATCCATGGTCCATGTGCTGCTGTGGATTATTTGAATTTAATTGCATTTATTGTGTTCAGCACTTGTGTGATGATCAGGATCTTTTGTTCTGGAAGCTTCTCCAGGCCTCGCTTTGCTCTGGGCAGGGCCTGCAGGGGCTCCAGGAGAGCTGCAGGGGGACTGGGGACAAGGCCTGCAGGGACAGCACCCAGGGAATGGCTCCCACTGCCAGAGGGCAGCCATGGGTGGCATCTTGGCAATGAGCAATTCCTGCCTGGGCTGGCATTGCCAGAGCAGCTGGGGCTGCCCCTGATCCCTGCAGTGCCCAAGGCCAGGCTGGAGCAGCCTGGGATGGTGGGCTTGGAATGGGATGGGCTTGAAGGGCCCTTCCCACCCAAACCATTCTGGCATTTGGGACACTCAGAATCCATCCCCAGGGGTTTTTATGGAAGTTGGGGATGGCAAAGGGAAGGGAGACCCTTCCTGGAGTGCTGAGATTGCCAGTGAAGCCCCCAGAGCCCAAAATCCCTTCCTGGAGAGGAGTCGGGGTGGGGATGGATCCAATGCCAGGCTGGGAGAGCTGGGAATGGAGGGAATTCCCTGGAGAGGGAGCCTGGGCTGGGATTTTGGGAAGGGATTCCCAGAGCAGCTGGGGCTGCCCCTGATCCCTGCAGTGCCCAAGGTTGGACACTGGGGCTGGAGCAGCCTGGGATGGTGGGAGCTGTCCCTGCCATGGCTGGGGTGCAATGAGAATCTTCCAGGTCCTTTCCAACCCAATTCTTTCCATGATTCCGTTGACACTCTCCCAAAATTCCACTGTTGAGGTGAGGTGGCTTCCTGAGTGTGTCATGGACAATGTGGGATCTTCCAGGTGCCTGTCTTGGTTTAATGTGCCCTCATACTTTCCAGAACTCACAATCCTGGGTGTTTCATCCCTAATTTCCTTGAATCTGGAAAACCATTTTGGAATTTTCCGTTCTGTCCAGCTCAAGGGATTTCTGATGTTTCTTTAATATTTCCTTGCTCTGTGGAAGCTCCCCAAAAGGTTCATCCCAAGTACTCAGATGTTTCCTGACTAAGGCAGAGAACAATTCAGGATCACACAAAAATGAAATGTAAATTTGGGCTGAACGTCAGAAAAAATTGTCTTAATAAGGTTCTGGAATATTTGATATTTTTTCCTGTCATTCATTTGTTTGAGGAGAGGGTTTCAGATATTATTACCGTCATCATTAAGGCATTGATGCTCTGCACTTCCAGTGCCTTCTGTTTCTTTTAATGATCTTCCAGAGGACATCTGAGAACGAGGAGGCAGAAGAAAGCCTTGGGAAGGCAGGAGTTGTAGGTTTCTAAATCAATCCACGCAGCTTTTTTAGGTTTTATGCTTTTTATCCCTCACTTCCAGCTTAGGTAAGACAGAGCTCACAGCCAATTAAGTTGTGAGTTAGAATGAATTAAATTTCCTGAAATGAGGCGCTTCTCTTTTTTTTCTTTTTTAATCCAAATGACTGTCATTTACCAAAAGCTACTTCATTTCCCTGAAAGTGCTTTTCTGTCTAAGGGGAATGCTTAATTGCAGCCACAAATCACCTCAAATGCTTTTATAGGAGGATGAAACAAGTTGAAAATTGTGCATCATTTTAAAAATGCAGGTTCTGAATTCAGGATAAGGTGCAAATTTCTATTTTTTTTTTCCCTTGGCTGCTCTGTTGAGGAACTCCATCCTCACTGTGACATCTCCTAAAAGTGTCCTTCAAAGCAGGGACATCCCTACAAGCCTTTTTTAAGATTTCAGGCAATTCCCAGGAATATCCACAAGTGACCATGATCCAAAATTTGGTGACACCCCTCAATCTGAATTTTTATTCAGACAAAACATTTTTGTATTTTGAAGGCGGGACACAATTGATGATTCTGAAATCAGGCTGGGAGAGCTGGGAATGTTCCCCTGGAGCAGGGAAGGCTCCAGGGAGAGCTGGGAATGTTCCCCTGGAGCAGGGAGGGATCCAGGGAGAGCTGGGAATGTTCCCCTGGAGCAGGGAGGGATCCAGGGAGAGCTGGGAATGTTCCCCTGGAGCAGGGAAGGCTCCAGGGAGAGCTGGGAATGTTCCCCTGGAGCAGGGAGGGATCCAGGGAGAGCTGCCAGCACAGGGCAGGGCCTGCAGGGGCTCCAGCAGAGCTGCAGAGGGACTGGGGACAAGGCCTGCAGGGACAGCACCCAGGGAATGGCTCCCACTGCCAGAGGGCAGCCATGGGTGGCATCTTGGCAATGAGCAATTCCTGCCTGGGCTGGCATTGCCAGAGCAGCTGGGGCTGCCCCTGATCCCTGCAGTGCCCAAGGCCAGGCTGGAGCAGCCTGGGATGGTGGGCTTGGAATGGGATGGGCTTGAAGGGCCCTTCCCACCCAAACCATTCTGGCATTTGGGACACTCAGAATCCATCCCCAGGGGTTTTTATGGAAGTTGGGGATGGCAAAGGGAAGGGAGACCCTTCCTGGAGTGCTGAGATTGCCAGTGAAGCCCCCAGAGCCCAAAATCCCTTCCTGGAGAGGAGTCGGGGTGGGGATGGATCCAATGCCAGGCTGGGAGAGCTGGGAATGGAGGGAATTCCCTGGAGAGGGAGCCTGGGCTGGGATTTTGGGAAGGGATTCCCAGAGCAGCTGGGGCTGCCCCTGATCCCTGCAATGGCCAAGGTTGGACACTGGGGCTGGAGCAGCCTGGGATGGTGGGAGCTGTCCCTGCCATGGCTGGGGTGGAATAAAATCCTTGAGGTCTCTTCCAACCCAAATCATTGTGCAATAAATAATTGATTTCTGGGATATCTGTGGGTCAAATTACCTTTTTTTTTTTTGTCATCTAAAAGTTCCACGGATGGCTTGGATGAGTAACACAACGTTTTTGGAGAGGACTCTTAGGATGTATTTTTTTCCATGCTGTTAAACACTTTCTTGTTCTTTATAGAGACTGAGTTCTGTTGGGAAAAGGCAGCCAGCAGCATTTGAAATTGAAATAAATAAATAGCACAGTGAGTGCCTGCGTCTGCCAGGCAGAAAATCAGGAATATCTGTTGGCTCTTTAATGCCACCCTACATTTCCCATTTCAAACATTCATTTTCAGTTTCTTGTACTTTGGCTGATCTTTTATTGCCGACTGGGGCTGGTTTTTTAGAGGAACACATCGGAGATACTTGGGTTTTTTTTTTTTCTGAGAAGGAGGAGAAATTCTGGTTGAATTCTGGTGAGTTTTCCTTTGGCTGGGAATTTTTATCTCCATATTCCTCAGCAAGAGGAACTGTTGGATAAAGGGCGTGGAAAATAACCCCAAATTTGGCTTGTTTGGACACCTTGAAAGAAGTGCAGTGCTCACAATTCTGCTTCATGGTAGCCAGAATTCCCAATGGACACAATTCCAGTTGAAATTCTAAATGGGCACAATTCCAGCCAAAATATTCAGTGGGCACAATTCCAGATGAAATTCCCAATGGACATAATTCCAGCCAGAATTCCCAATGGACACAATTCCAGTCAAAATTCCCAATGGACACAATTCCAGCTGAAATTCCCATGGACATAATTCCAGCTGAAATTCTCAATGGACACAATTCCAGCCAGAATTCCCAATGGACACAATTCCTGCTGAAATTCCCGATGTACACAATTTCAGCCAGAATTCCCAATGGACACAATTCCAGCTGAAATTCCCAATGGACATAATTCCAGCTGAAATTCTCAATGGACACAATTCCAGCCAAAATTCCCAGTGGGCACAATTCCATTCAAAATTCCCAATGGACACAATTCCAGCCAGAATTCCCAATGGACACAATTCCAGCTGAAATTCTCAATGGACACAATTCCAGCCAGAATTCCCAATGGATGTAATTCCAGCCAGAATTCCCAATGGACACAATTCCAGTCAAAATTCCCAGTGGACACAATTCCAGCCAAAATTCTAAATGGGCACAATTCCAGCCAGAATTCCCAATGGACATAATTCCAGCGAAAATTCCCAATGGGCACAATTCCAGCTGAAATTCTCAATGGACACAATTCCAGCCAAAATTCTAAATGGGCACAATTCCAGCCAGAATTCCCAATGGACATAATTCCAGCGAAAATTCCCAATGGACACAATTCCAGCTGAAATTCCCAATGGACATAATTCCAGCTGAAATTCTCAATGTACACAATTCCAGCCAGAATTCCCAATGGACACAATTCCAGTCAAAATTCCCAATGGGCACAGCTCCAACGAGAGCTCAGCAAGGTCATCCAAAGGCAAGGGCTGGTTCCTGAGCTGACAGCTCTCTCCCATCCCAAAATGTTTTTTGGGCTCCCAAACCTGCTGGGCTCCTGGTGGAGAATCACAGGATGACCAAGTGGGATTGGGAACCATGGAAAATAAGAGGGTTTTTTAAATTACAGTTTTTTTTACTTTAGCTGCAGCTAGCTCTAAATTTTCTGTTCTGTTTCTAAAGCCTACTTTCCCAGCTTTCTAAAAATCTTACCTTTTGTAATTCCCACAAACTGATGGTGAAATTCCCACAAAGAGGGATGTGATGGGATGAGAAGGCAGCAAGAGGGAAGCTGGGAAACAGAGAGCCCTGTGGGACTTGGTGGCAGAAGAGTCACTCTTGGTGTCACATTTATTCAGGTGACAGTTGGACTTGGCACCCCTAATTCATGGAATCATGGAATGGTTTGGGTTGGAAAGGACCTTAAAGATGATCCAGTTCCAACCTCAACACCTCCCACTGTCCCAAGGTGCTCCAAGCCCCATCCAGCCTGGCCTTGGACATTCCAGGGATCCAGGGGCAACTCTGACTTCTCTTAAATTGCAGATGTAATTGTCTAAATTCTCTTAAATTAAAAAAAAAAATTCATGTTTTCCATTTTTAATCAGTTCTTAATGGAATTCTGAGTAACCCTCCCAGTCCAGCACACAGAGGGTGCAGCAGTGCTGCCATTCAATGTCCCAGAAGGGTTCCTGGTGCAAATCTCCCCTGCACCTGGAACTTTGTGCCTCCTGCTTGAGCCCCTGGTCCTGTGCCCAGCGGGATTTTGAAGGCTGAAGCTCCAGAGTGGCTGCTTGGGGTGCAGAGCAGTGTGGTGTGGCATTCACAGTCTCTGAAAAAATCCCTTTGCCCAGGGTTTTTGTCCTGGGAAGCTGAGAAGCCTCAGAGAAAAAGGAAAACAATATTATCTCATTTGCTTCTCCTGTGTTTTGCTGCTTTGGAATGTGGTTGGAGATTGTTTACCCACAGGTGATTGTTTCATTGGATTCTGCTGTGAGTTGTTTTCACTCTTTGGCCAATCAGGGCCAAGCTGTGTCAGGACTCTGGAGAGAGTCAGGAGTTTTCATTATCATCTTTTTAGCATTCAGTAAGGGTCCTTTCTGTATTCTTTAGTGTAGTTTAGTGTCGGGTTTTCGGCTGTTTGAAAGGCCTGGAAAGGCCCGGGGTGGCCTTGGGACAGCCCGCGTATCGAAGGACGAGAAGAGGCTTCAGTTCTTCTTTCGGTTTTTATGTTTATTAATTGTTTATCTAAAAGATTTTCTTTCAGCCCAACAGAGCTCTGCTCAGCAGCCAGCCATGAGCACACTGTGCCGCCCTCCGTACAGTCACCTATCTTTATACCCATTGTTACGTGTACAATATTTATCATTTTTCCCCAATACCATTTAATCTTATTGCCGGGTGCACTTTTAGTAATGACCAATCCCAAAGTGCCACCATCACCACAGAAGATGGAGGAGAAGAAGAAGAAGAAGAAGGACAGGACACGCCCCAATTCCTCCATCTTACTTCTCTAAACCCCCCTGTACAGAAATCCTAAACCCTGTGTCTCACCCTCTAATTAACCAATCCCTTCGCCATTCACCCCGGTGAAACCCTCCTATCCTCATACAGGTGTCGTCTCCTGTGTAGGATCAAAGTCCAGCCACCAGGCACTTCTGGAACATTCCAGGACTCCCGAGCCCCCCAAGGGTGGTCTCAGTGGCTCGGCACCTCAGGACTCAGATCCTGAGATCCCACAGTTTAGTATAGCATTCTTAATATAACATAGTATCATAAAATAATAAATGAGCCGTCTGAGAGCATGGAGTCAGATTCATGATCCCTGCCTTCATCAGGGCATCCCAGCAAATACAACAGTGTGGGACTCACTCTGCCTGCTGGAAGTTTGGAGAGGTCACCTCTGAATTACAGCAGAGCACAGAAAATGGATCCCAATTGTCCCCTGAGGCTGCAAAAAGCACCTTGTCCCACTGGATTATTGTCAAAAGAAGGGGACCAGGACACCAGTTGGTTCATCACAGGCCCTTCAGGTCCAGTCCGGTCCCAGTCCCGGTCCCTCAGGTCTTTCTGGTCCAATTTATTGAAGAAAGTATCAAACACTTTTACAGCAAATAATAAGCTTATGAATATTCTGTAAGCCAAGCAATCTATTGGTTAAACTATAGCAT
The DNA here is from genome assembly GCF_047830755.1 of Zonotrichia albicollis. NCBI lineage: Eukaryota > Metazoa > Chordata > Aves > Passeriformes > Passerellidae > Zonotrichia > Zonotrichia albicollis. Next base: position 2,440,091 of record NC_133822.1, on the reverse strand, counting down.
TAACTCTTCCTCATTCCTTAGGCGTTACATCTCTCTTTTCTCATGTCTCTTTCACTGTTTGTTATCACACTACAGCTAGGCCCCAAGGACATGCTATCAACAGGTGCAGGACTTGGAATTAGCCACGGTTTTGTAATTTTCCAGTCCTTAGCAGCTAAATTCCCAACAGATTATCAAATCCAGGCACTCCTGGGCTGTTCCCTGCTGGAAGCCACACTCTCACATCCATAATTCCTTAATTTCTTTACCTTTTCTCTGCTCCCATTTCCCTCATCAGGGATCTTTGGGATTAAATGAGGACATCACTGGTTTCCATTCCCATAATCATTTCATCAAACTATCCTTGAGCATCCTGGCTGAAGGCCTCCCATCCTCATCCTCCAGTTCTCCTTGCCCTGCACAGCTCCATTTTTAATAACTTCCTGCTGCTGTCGAGTTGAAATCTGCTTCCTAAGCTCCTGATCATTTGTTCTTTATCACAAGTGATGCTGAGCACTCACAAATCCCCCCTCAGTCAGTGCTGCCTGGCAGCTCCCTCGTAATCCATGATTATTTTATGGTTCCTATCAAGGAAAACAGGGATGTGGTTTGATCCTGACCAGCTTCAGGTGAACTCTTGTCTTGTCTGTTCCAAAATGTTAAAACTGAACAGGACACATCAAGGAGAAGTTTTCTGGAGATGAAGGCACAGATCTCTAGATCTCTCTAAAATTCAAAAATTTTCATTCTTATTCACAGTGCATCATTATACGTAATATTGTATACACAGTATGTGAAAAATAATCATAAATTTAATCATAAATAAATATTTTATCATAAATATATTATGATATATCTATGATAATTTTAATATATTATCAAATATTTTATAACAAATAAACAATCAAAATGATCATAATGTTATTATAATTTTAATATCAAAATATAAAACAATAATCATTAAATTATTAATACCACTTTTTTTAATGCAACCAAAATTAATTTTATGCTGGTCATGGATGCCAGGCCCTGGGAAGCAAAAATTCTTGGTGAAAACAGCGTTTTCCAGTGCTGACCTTTAGTGTGTGGTGCAGGAGCACCATGAGGATGTTGTGGGTTGAGGAGTTGCCACTCCTGTTGTAGGGCAGCACATCTGGTGGTTTGGATGTGGCCATTCTCCCTCTAAAAAGGAGTTTTTTAATTTGATTTAGCCATTTTTGGAGCATTTTCTGGACTTTAAAAGTGTTTAGAAATTGTTCCTGTCACTTTGCCAGATGATGTTAATTCCCAGTTTGAGCTTATGAGCTTCTCTTTCCCACCTGAATGGGGTTTAATAGTAAAATTCACATTTTGGGGGACTTTTGTGCTCTGTAAATAAACTTATAAACAAAGAGTCAGAGATTTACTGACAGCCATGAAAGGACACAGTAAATGAGTCCAACACAGTCCCATCAACCCTGGCAATGTCCCCTTGAGGACGTGGGTGGTGTCACTCGGAGCTGGTGACATCAGCTCTGATATTTTTGGGATCAGCTCTTGGAGTCTCTGCTCTCTTCCTCAGAAAGCTCCACTGGTTCCCTGTTTTCCCAAGCTGATTCCCATTCTCACCCTGTGAAATCCAGGGAATGAAGGTGCCTTTTATCACCGGCCAGGCTCTCTGCACAAATCCCAAACAGGACAGGGCTGCTGGGAACGTGCCTCGAGCTGTTTGATTTTCCAGCACCAGCCTCATTCCATGGCTGTGGCAATGGGAAGGTGCCCTCACCTGTTGGAGATTTTTTCAGAGATGGCTTAGAAAGCAGCTGCGAGGAGCAGATTCTCACAGCCTGTTTCTGTGAACAGCAGAGGTTCTCAGGTTATTTTTAACTACAGGTAAAAGTGACAAACATGAAGGCCTTGAGAGCCTTGCACATCAGAGTTCTCAGGCAGCTTTCTCATAACAAGTGGATGTTCTATCTTTGGCTGTTTTGGGAAAGCAAGAATAATTTTGAGAACCCAAATCTTGGTATTGGAAACATAAGGTGGAGTTGGTGTGTTATCTCTGACCTATTGTGAGCTCAGATTTTGCAATATGCATGAACTTGATTAACACTGTTATAAAAGGTGATTGATTGATCAATAAAGTGGAGTCGATGGCTGACCAACGCAAGGTGGGTCGTCTCCCCTCCAACTTCAATACTCACCTCACACCCCAGGCAGCAGACACAGAACTCAATGTCACAGCTCACTTTAACAGTTCTGTCACCAATCCCACAAAGCCAAAGCACATTGACAGCAGCTCCATCCAACCACTGGAAGCACAGGTACCTTTGGTTAAACAATGCTGGCTTATTTCAAACCCAATTCCTGCTTGTGAGCCTTAAACACAATGCACAGAGCTCTGTTATTAACTTAGAACTCCCTGATATCTCACTGATAAACTTTTCTGCAGCTTGGGGAGTTATTCTAGCCAAGCATTAATACACAGACCATTGTTCTATTTGTCCTTGCTTTTCTACTTCTCACATAATTTTCCTGCTGCCCAATCTCATGGCTGCTGCTGAGCTCTAATCACAGTTCTGCTGTCTCTGAGCTGCCTTTTGCAGCTTTCCCAAAACCCTCTGAATTTATGGATTCCCTCACCTGCCTCTGTGATTCCCTCCCTGCAGCATCTCTCTCCCTTTGGAGAGCCAATCTTCCACCTGAGCTCCAAAGGGATCCCCCCATGGAAGCTGCATTGTCCAAAAGTGTCACTCCAGACCCATGGAGCCAACAGGGAGAGGATTTAGGGAGAAAAGAGCTCAGATTGGAAAGAAATCATCCATGGGAATTGGTTCCTCAGTCAGGGCTGGGAAGGGAAGCAGCTCCTCTGGAGTGAGGGGCACGTGGAAGTAGAAAATGATGGATAATTAAGCAGATCTTGTTGAAGGGTTTGGGAATAGGGTCAGTGGTCAGGAATAAAATCATGGAATCCTCGAGGTTGGAAAAGATCTCTGAGATCATCAAATCCAATCATTGTTCAGCACCAAACCATGTCCTAAGTGCCACATCCCTGTTTTCTGTCAGGGATGGTGACTCCACACTTAGTGCATAAATTATTCCTAATATCCAACCTAAATCTTCCTCAGCACAACTCAGGACAGCAAATCTCAATCCATGATGACCTCTGATACCCAATCCCTAATTGTTTTGAGAGAAACACCAATTCCACTGCCTCAGATGCAGTGAAAGACATGACGAGGTAATTTCTGGAATAAACTCCTCCGTGGTAAACCAGATGGCAGCACAGAAATAAAGAGAGTTTGCAGGAGATGGCAAACATTTGGTGCTAAAATATTCCCAGAGTCATGCTGCCGCTCTGTGTGCTCAGGAATGGGATCCTGGGACGGAACAATAAAGGGTGATAAACGTACACCATAACACAGGCATCCGTAATGCAGGGGGATAATGGCATCATGCATTGAAATGGCTTTTATTTCATGGTTTTTTTCAGGATTTTGAGCTGGAATATTCTGTTGATCAGTTTAGAGTTGGGGGAACCCACCAGTGGGAATCAAGTGACCACACACAGAAGGAAGCTTGGCTTTTTAAAGGGATTTGTGGTGTGTTAGCTTTTTTAATTGTGATTTTATTTTTATAAGGACATCTTCCCAGCACGCCCCAAATGGAAAAAACAGGGTTTTTTATAAGGTTATTAAAAACATATCTTCCCAATGTGTCCCACATGGAAAAGCCAATTTTTTTCTATAAGGGCATCTTCCCAGCGTGTCCCAGATCGAAAAGCCAAATTTTTCTACTAGGACATCTTCCCAGTGTGTCCCAAATGGAAAAGCCAAATTTTTCTATAAGGATATAGAAATGAAAAAAAAAAAACTAATATAAAAATTTTATATATTATATATATATATTAAAAATATAAATATAAATATAAATATAAATATAAATATAAATATAAATATAAATATAAATATAAATATAAATATAAATATAAATATAAATATGCCAGATTTTTTATAAGGACATTTTCCCAGCATGTCCCACATGGAAAAGCCAATTTTTCTATAAGGAAATCTTCCCAATGTGTCCCACATGGAAAAGCCAAAAATTTTTTTTTTTTTTTTGCACAAACAGGAATTATGCCTGGCATGTGGATTTTCTATCATTTTATCTGTCCTTCTCCAGCAATTTATGTTTGTCTCATCAATTGATTGTATTTTATCTCTTTTTTTTTTTCCTTAAAACTACCCTGTGGGCGTTTTCTCCTCGTCATTCCTCATGTTGGGACAATCCATGGTCATTGCTGGTGCTTGTGTCTGAAATTTGGCTGAAAAGCCAAATTTTTATAAGGATATCGTCCCAGCATGTCCCAAATGGAAAAGCCAAATTTTTTTGGCACAAACAGGAATTGTGCCTGGAATGTGGATTTTTCTCTCATTTTATCTGTCCTTCTCCAGCAATTTAGTGTTTGTCTCATCAATTGATTGTATTTAATTTATTTTTTTTCCCCTAAAACTACCCTGTGGACCTTTTCTCCTCATCATTCCTCAGGTTGGGACAGTCTGTGGTGATTCCTGCACTGCTCGTGTCTGAAGTGTTGGAATGGCAAAGGCAACACCAACAAATCTAAAGCATCTTCATGACTTAATTACAACTTATTCAATTTAATTAAAATTCTTCCTTCCCCCTTTCTGTGTTGCAGGTTTATCCAGGAGATCGAGCAGGCCATGGAGCTGGGCCCAGCCAAGCAGTGCCCTCTGAGGGAGTTCCTCACCATGTACATCAAGAACATCTTCCTGAGCCAGGTCCTGGCCGAGATCAACAAGGAGATCGAGGGCGTCACCAAGGCCTCAGATCCCCTGAAGATCCTGGCCAACGCTGACACCATGAAGATCCTGGGGGTGCAGAGGCCTCTGCTGCAGGTGGGAGCTGAGGGACCCTCAGGATGTTCCTGTTGTCCATGTCCAGCCATGGCCTGGTTGGGTTTCCAATGAGGAATGGGCCCATGGAGCTGCTCTGAGGCTGGGAGAGCTGGGAATGTTCCTTGGAGCAGGGAAGGCTCCAGGGAGAGCTGGGAATGTTCCCCTGGAGCAGGGAGGGATCCAGGGAGAGCTGCCAGCACAGGGCAGGGCCTGCAGGGGCTCCAGGAGAGCTGCAGAGGGACTGGGGACAAGGCCTGCAGGGACAGCACCCAGGGAATGGCTCCCACTGCCAGAGGGCAGCCATGGGTGGCATCTTGGCAATGAGCAATTCCTGCCTGGGCTGGCATTGCCAGAGCAGCTGGGGCTGCCCCTGATCCCTGCAGTGCCCAAGGCCAGGCTGGAGCAGCCTGGGATGGTGGGCTTGGAATGGGATGGGCTTGAAGGGCCCTTCCCACCCAAACCATTCTGGCATTTGGGACACTCACAATCCATCCCCAGGGATTTTTATGGAAGTTGGGGATGGCAAAGGGAAGGGAGACCCTTCCTGGAGTGCTGAGATTGCCAGTGAAGCCCCCAGAGCCCAAAATTCCTTCCTGGAGAGGAGTCGGGGTGGGGATGGATCCAATGCCAGGCTGGGAGAGCTGGGAATGGAGGGAATTCCCTGGAGAGGGAGCCTGGGCTGGGATTTTGGGAAGGGATTCCCAGAGCAGCTGGGGCTGCCCCTGATCCCTGCAGTGGCCAAGGCCAGGCTGGACACTGGGGCTGGAGCAGCCTGGGATGGTGGGAGGTGTCCCTGCCATGGATGGGATGGCACTGGGTGATGATGCTGGAGAGGGGCTGGGACACAAATGCTGAGGGAGCCCTGAGGGAGCTGGGGGTGCTCAGGCTGCAGGAAAGGAGGCTCAGGGTGCCCCCAGCACTCCCACAGCCCCTGAAAGGCGCCTGTGCCCAGCTGCCCTTGGGCTCTGGCTCCAGCAGCACTGGCACAGCCAGAGCACACAGCCTGAGCTGTGCCAAGGGAAATCCAGCTGGGAGAGCAGCAAAAAGCTTTTCCAGCAAGGGGGAGAAAGTTCTGCAATGGCTGCCCGGGTAGGGGGTGCAGTCGCCATCCCTGGGTGTGTTTGACCAGCCTGGAGGTGGCACTGGGTGCCAGGGGCTGGGCTGGGCTCCAGGGCCTTGAAGGGCTCTCCCAACCTGGTCATTCTGTGATTCTGTGATTCTGTAACTGACTCTGGCTGTTGGTCATGTCAAACTCTTTTCATCCTTTGAAGTTTTTCCCTCTTTCCTGGGAAATCCTCTCGTTAGGGTTGGATAATACTCCAGTTCTTAGGAAGCAGCACCTTTATCCCAGGGGTTAGGTGGCCATTTTCTATCTCAGTTTACAGCTGTAAAACACAGAGATGTTATCATTTCATGCAATAATAGGAACAACTGTATTATTGTTACCATTTCCAGAATTTTTGATGGATTAATGGTCACTGACTGTGCCTGTCTGAGTGCAGCAGGACTGGGATGGTCCTTTCAGAGACAAAACAAAATCAAATTCCAGAACAGCATTTCCAGAAGTCCCTGGAGGGGGGAACAGCTTCTTTAGAAAGGGGCCAAAATTCTCTTTGCAGGAGCTGAACTGATGTTTTGGGGCTGCACAGAATCCCTGGATTGTTTCCTTCCCAAGCTTCACCTGCCTTAATATGGATAAAGTATTTTTTGTGGCTCATGGTTTCATTTCTCATGAAAATGTGTTCTATAATGTCAGTATATTTCCTTAAAGTTCATTCAGGGTTAAAGACTCAGAGTGGTTTGGAATTTTCTCATCCAGCTCCTACAATTTGTTTCTCTTGATGGATGGAAATTATTTTGAACTGGAATTATCCTTGGTCAGACTGTCTGTGCTCAGGAGGTCTCCTTGTTCCCGCCATCAGAGAAGGGCAATTCTCTGAATGGAGAAGAAAAATTGCTGCCTCTTTGAACCAGCTCATCCAAACAGCTCCCTAAAATAAATCCTATTGATTTTCCATTAAAGGGGGTTAAAAAAAAAGCCTATTTCTGCATGGCAGTGCTGGAGCCTGGAGTCTTTGCCATCATATCCATCCCCTCGTGGATATGATGGAAAAGTGGTGAATGAAGCTCTCCCCCAGTTTATTTTTTGCTGTTTGTGGGTTCCTGGTTTAACCATCCCACTCTTTGCTATCCCAAAGATCTCTCTGAAGCCTCTTTGGCTGGAACAGCACTGGGGAATTTATCAGCCCCATGATAAAGCTGCTTTGGGATCACTATCAGCACATGTCTGAGCTGAATTAGATGAGAGATAAAAGATTTTCAAGCATTGCGTGCTCACAGATGAATCACCCACTCCTGTAAAGATTATCCTTAAAAAAAAAAAAATTGTCCTTTCTAAATATTCCATTTTACTGCCTTGTTTTCCATTCCTCCCTCCTCAAGTGGAAAACACTTGAAACCCTTTTCCTTTGCAGAGCGGCTGAATCACCGTGAAACTCATTTGTCTCAAAATTATTCAGCATTAAATTTCAGGCTGTAATTGTTTGAATCGATCCTAAATTAGGCTACAAGTGCCTCGACAGCTCCTTGCAGCCTGTTCTTGTAGGGTTCTCAACGAGGTGATAAATCTTCCCACCCAGGTGGTCGCTGGCCTTAAAAACCTGTTGCTCCATCTCCAAAAAAATCCAAATTGCTTCGCTCTGGAGCAGCAGAGTGGGATTTTTTCCTTTCCTTCAAAGCTTCTGTTGTTTCTTATCTCAGCACAGTGTGGATGATGCTCCTGATACTTTTTTGGCCAAACTCCAGCATCTGAAAATCCCCCAAAAAACCCAAAAAACTCCTTAAAAATCTCCTTTAAACCAGCACGGTGTGGATGATGCTCCTGATACATTTTGGCCAAATTCCAGCAGCTGAAAATCACCAAAAAAACCCAAAAACCTCCTTAAAAACAGCACGGTGTGGATGATGCTCCTGATAATTTTTTGGCCAAACTCCAGCAGCTGAAAATCCCCCAAAAAACCCAAAAATCTTAAAAATCTCCTTAAAAACAGCACCGTGTCGATCATGCTCCTGATACTTTTTTGGCCAAACTCTAGCAGCTGAAAATCCCCCAAAAAACCCAAAAATCTTAAAAATCTCCTTAAAACCAGCACGGTGTGGATGATGCTCCTGATATTTTTTTTGGCCAAACTCTAGCATCTGAAAATCCCCCAAAAAACCCAAAAAACTCCTTAAAAATCTCCTCAAAAACAGCACAGTGTGGATGATGCTCCTGATATTTTTTTGGCCAAACCCTAGCAACTGAAAATCCCCAAAAAACCCAAAATCTCCTTTAAAAAATCAGGTTGTGCAGCTGTTTTGGAGGATAACGATTTTCTGGAGCTAATTACCGCATCACCCACTCCATGCAGGGAACCACTCACTTGTGGCTTTCCAAGGAGACATCCCTGAGAGCTTCTGGAATGTTCTATTCCCATCAAATGAGTGGTTTTTAAGGAGAAGGATGGTCCCAGCCAGCAGCTCTCGATGGCTGCAGGCTTTGATGGAGGTTGGATGTTTTTATTTATCAGTATAAACAAATTAATTGTCTTTCCAGGCTGGCTCCCTGCCAGCAGCATCCATTAAGGAGCAGGCATGGCTGAGCCATGGGGGTTTTTCCCATTCAAGGATAATTTTAAAGCAATTTTAACGCCTCTGAGCCTCATATTTCAATTTTTCGTTTTGCAATTGGCGTGGTGTTACAACCAAGATGTTTTCACCTCTTGTTTGTGTTTCATGTCAAGAGGATAAAACCCACAGACTGCAGAATTTGGGCTAAATCTCCTTTTCTAGCTTCAAATGAGAGATAAAATTATCTCTTGGTGGGAGTCTGACTTTCCCTGTTGCTTCCAACATTTTTTCAGATAATTTCTCCTCTGGAGGGGGAACAATGAGTTCTGAATGAACTGAGGGAAGTGAATTAAAAATTTTTTCAGAAAATTTCTCCTCTGGAGGGGGAACATTGAGTTCTGAATGAACTGAGGGAAGTAAATTAAAAATTTTTTCAGAAAATTTTTCCTCTGGAGGGGGAACATTGAGTTCTGAATGAACTGAGGCAAGTAAATTAAAAATTTTTTCAGAAAATTTTTCCTCTGGAGGGGGAACATTGAGTTCTGAATGAACTGAGGGAAGTCAATTAAAAGTTTCCCCCTCCTGGTTGTAATCTGTCAATAGAGCCTTTCCATCAAAATAAAATAAATGAAATCCAATTTAAAAATAAAATAAAATAAAATTGAAAATAAATTAAAAATAAAATAAAATTGAAAATAAAATAAAATTGAAAATAAAATCCTGCCTTTTGTGGAAGCTTTGAGAAGGTTCCTGTGTAAGTCAGCTGCAGTTCTCCACCGAGGACTTCTGAGCTGCACAAAAGGGAGATTTTTAATTTATTTTAAAAACTCAAGTCAGGGTTTTAATTTCTTTTAAAAACTCCACTTCCACTGGCACGCTCAGTGCATCCCAGGGCAGGGCAGTTCTGTGTGGATGTTTTCAAGCAGTGCCCATGGCAGGAAGGATTATTTTCGAATTATTTCTGTCCTCTTCAGATGTGCAGAAGCAGAGTCACTCTTCACAAACCATCCCACAGATGTGAGTCACATCTGGCCTGAAGGGAACAACCTCAGATCCCCTCCATCCCTGACAGGACTTGGAGTTGCTCAGGAACTGGATAACCCTCATTTGCTCACTGATGAATCATTAAATTGGGGATATTTTGGGGTTTGAAGGGACTTTTAAAGGGTTGGATTGAAATTCTCCAATTTAAAGGGATGAAATTGGGGAATATTGAACTGGGAGGTATTTTGGGTTGAAAGGGGCCTTTAAAGGGTTGGAAGGGACATTTCAAGGGTTGGAAGGGGCATTTAAAGGGAATAAATTGAGGGATATTAAATTGGGGATATTTTGGGTTTAAAGGGTTGGATGAGACCTTCAAAGGGATTAAATTGGGGGATATTAAACTGGGGGATATTTTGGGTTGAAGGGGACCTTTAAAGGGCTGAAATGGACCTTTAAAGGGTTGGAAAGGACCTTTAAAGGGATTAAATTGAGGGATATTTTGGGTTGGAAGGGACCTTTAAAGGGTTGGAAAGGACCTTTAAAGGGATTAATTTGGGGGATATTAAATTGGGGGATATTTTGGGTTGGAAGGGCCCTTTACAGGGTTGAAAGGGACATTTAAAGGGTTGAAATGGACCTTTAAAGGGATTAAATTGGGGAATATTGAACTGGGAGGTATTTTGGGTTGAAAGGGGCCTTTGCAGGGTTGAAAGGGACATTTCAAGGGTTGGAAGGGGCATTTAAAGGGATTAAATTGAGGGATATTAAATCGGGGATATTTTGGGTTTAAAGGGTTGGATGAGACCATTAAAGGGATTAAATTGGGGGATATTTTGGGTTGAAGGGGACGTTTAAAGGGTTGGAAAGGACCTTTAAAGGGATTAAATTGGGGGATATTAAATTGGGGGATATTAAATTGGGGGATATTTTGGGTTGAAGGGGACCTTTAAAGGGTTGGAAAGGACCTTTAAAGGGATTAAATTGGGGGATATTAAATTGGGGATATTTTGGGTTGGAAGGGCCCTTTACAGGGTTGAAAGGGACATTTCAAGGGTTGGAAGGGGCATTTAAAGGGATTAAATTGGGGGATATTAAATCGGGGATATTTTGGGTTTAAAGGGTTGGATGAGACTTTTAAAGGGATTAAATTGGGGGATATTTTGGGTTGGAAGGGACCTTTAAAGGGTTAAAATGGACCTTTAAAGGGATTAAATTGGGGGATATTAAATTGGGGGATATATTGGGTTGAAAGGGACCTGTAAAGGGTTGAAAGGGACATTTCAAGGGTTGGAAGGGGCATTTAAAGGGATTAAATTGGGGGGATATTAAATTGGGGAATATTTTAGGTTTAAAGGGACCTTTAAAGGGCTGAAATGGACCTTTAAAGGGATTAAATTGGGGAATATTTTGGGTTGGAAGGGCCCTTTACAGGGTTGAAAGGGACATTTCAAGGGTTGGAAGGGGCATTTAAAGGGATTAAATTGAGGGATATTAAATTGGGGATATTTTGGGTTTAAAGGGTTGGATGAGATCTTTAAAGGGATTAAATTGGGGGATATTGAACTGGGAGGTATTTTGGGTTGAAAGGGGCCTTTAAAGGGTTGGAAGGGACATTTCAAGGGTTGGAAGGGGCATTTAAAGGGATTAAATTGGGGGATGTTAAATTGGGGATATTTTGGGTTTAAAGGGTTGGATGAGATCTTTAAAGGGATTAAATTGGGGGATATTAAATTGGGGATATTTTGGGTTTGAAGGGACTTTTAAAAGGTTGGATTGAAATTCTCCAATTTAAAGGGATTAAATTGGGGAATATTGGACTGGGAGGTATTTTGGGTTGAAAGGGGCCTGTAAAGGGTTGAAAGGGACATTTAAAGGGTTGGAAGGGGCATTTAAAGGGATTAAATTGGGGGATATGAAATTGGGGATATTTTGGGTTTAAAGGGTTGGATGAGACCTTTAAAGGGATTAAATTGGGGGATATTTTGGGTTGAAGGGGACCTTTAAAGGGTTGAAATGGACCTTTAAAGGGATTAAATTGAGGGATATTGAATTGGGGGATATTTTGGGGTTTGAAGGGACTTCTAAAGGGTTGGATTGAAATTCTCCAATTTAAAGGGATTAAATTGGGGAATATTGAACTGGGAGGTATTTTGGGTTGAAAGGGGCCTTTGAAGGGTTGGAAGGGACATTTAAAGGGATCAAATTGAGGGATGTTAAATTGGGGATATTTTGGGTTTAAAGGGTTGGGTGAGACCTTTAAAGGGATTAAATTGGGGAATATTAAATTGGGGGATATTTTGGGTTGGAAGGGACGTTTAAAGGGTTGAAATGGACCTTTAAAGGGATTAAATTGGGGAATATTAAATTGGGGGATATTTTGAGTTGGAAGGGCCCTTTACAGGGTTGAAAGGGACATTTCAAGGGTTGGAAGGGGCATTTAAAGCGATTAAATTGAGGGATATTAAATTTGGGATATTTTGGGTTTAAAGGGTTGGATGAGACCTTTAAAGGGATTAAATTGGGGGATATTAAATTGGATATATTGGGTTGGAAGGGACCTTTAAAGGGTTGAAATGGACCTTTAAAGAGATTAAATTGGGGGATATTAAATTGGGGGATATTTTGGGTTGAAAGGGGCCTTTAAAGGGTTGGAAGGGACATTTAAAGGGTTGGAAGGGAGCTTTAAAGGGATCAAATTGGGGAATATTAAATTGGGGATATTTTGGGTTTAAAGGGTTGGATGAGATCTTTAAAGGGATTAAATTGGGGAATATTAAATTGGGGGATATATTGGGTTGGAAGGGACCTTTACAGGGTTGAAAGGGACATTTCAAGGGTTGGAAGGGGCATTTAAAGGAAATAAATTGAGGGATGTTAAATTGGGGATATTTTGGGTTTAAAGGGTTGGATGAGATCTTTAAAGGGATTAAATTGGGGGATATTTTGGGTTGGAAGGGGCCTTTAAAGGCTTGGAAGGGGCATTTAAAGGGATTAAATTGGGGATATTAAATTGGGGATATTTTGGGTTTAAAGGGTTGGATGAGACCTTTAAAGGGATTAAATTGGGGGATATTAAATTGGGGGATATTTTGGGTTGGAAGGGCCCTTTACAACGTTGAAAGGGACATTTAAAGGGTTGGAAGGGAGCTTTAAAGGGATCAAATTGGGGGGATATTAAATTGGGGATATTTTGGGTTTAAAGGGACCTTTAAAGGGCTGAAATGGACCTCTAAAGGGTTGGAAAGGAGCTTTAAAGGGATTAAATTGGGGATATTTTGGGTTGGAAGGGACCTTTAAAGGGTTGGAAAGGACCTTTAAAGGGATTAAATTGGGGAATATTTTGGGTTGGAAGGGGACCCTTAAAGGGCTGAAATGGACCTTTAAAGGGTTGGAAAGGACCTTTAAAGGGATTAAATTGGGGGATATTAAATTGGAGGATATTTTGGGTTTAAAGGGTTGGATGAGACCTTTAAAGGGATTAAATTGGGGGATATTTTGGGTTGAAGGGGACCCTTAAAGGGTTGGAAGGGGCATTTAAAGGGATTAAATTGAGGGATATTAAATTTGGGATATTTTGGGTTTAAAGGGTTGGATGAGACCTTTAAAGGGATTAAATTGGGGGATATTAAATTGGGGGATATTTTGGGTTGGAAGGGACCTTTAAAGGGTTGGAAAGGACCTTTAAAGGCCTTTCAGTCCAGCCCTGCTGCCATGAGCAGGGATCTTCCACTCTCCTTGCTCCAAGCCCCATCCAACCTGGTCCAGAGCATTTCCACGGAGATTTGGGAGCAAAATTATGATCCTGCTCCTCTCTGAGGCCACCAAGGTGTTTTGTTCACCCCAGCATGACTCTGCCATGTCCTGGGTCGTGCCCTGGGGGCCCAGAGCAGCTGTGGCTGCCCCTGCATCCCTGGAAGTGTCCCAGGCCAGGTAGGACAGGGCTTGGAGCCCCCTGGGACAATGAAAGGTGTCCCCACCCATGGCAGGATGGGCTTTAAAGTCTCTTCCAACCAAAACCATCCTGTGAGTCCAACCTCACCCTCACTCAGCACGTGCAGCTCATTTTCAGTGCCAGCTGATCAAGTCCTCCCCAGACCCATAAATTCCTCGCCTTTCCATTCCTTGTAATTTATTTTCATTTTTTTCCCCCCCTTGCATTCGGGTTTTCCTCAGAAGTTGGGAGTAAACCACACGTATCTGCTCCAGCCTCCGTCCCAGGCCTTGATTATTTTAATTACCCAGAGAGCCCTGCCAGCTCCCTCAGCAGCATAAATCCTGATAATCCTCAAAAATCCTCATAAATCCTCATTCTGCCTCACAGGGTTGGTGTCAGCCCCAGCCCCCGTCACCTCCCTGGCCAGAGGAGAAGACTTTCAGCCTGGCCTGCTAAGTTTGAAGCTCCAGCTGCACATTCCTCGTTTGCAAACTCATTAAGAATCCCTGGCAGCAGGGCATGGGGATGGATGCTGAGGATGCTGAGGATGCTGAGGATGCTGAGGATGCTGAGGCAGAGCAGCTTCTCCTCCCTGCTGAAAATCCAGTGGGAGGTCACAGATCCGAGTGCCACAGGAGTGACACTCACCCAGTTTTCCCTTTTTGTTCCAGCTCCTTTTCTTCCCCAAGATTTCTGCAGTTTTAAACCAGTGCTTTGCCTTCTCTGGGGTTGTTTTGGTGATGGATGAGCTGGAATTGCAGGAGGAAGCTGGAAAGGCAAAGTCTGATAAACTTCATTGAAAGGAGGCTGTGTTGCTCCACTGTGGTGGTGTTTGAGGGTCTCAGGATGAGGGAAGAGATGGGAATCTGACTCCATGGTTCAGAAGGCTGATTTACTGTTTTATGATATATTATATCATAAATATATAATATTTATGATATAATATACTATAACATATAGTATATATGTACTATATATATAGTATATATAGTACAATATAACATGTAATATAATATAATATAATATAATATAATATAATATAATATAATATTTAGATATAATTACATATAATCATTATATAATTATATATAATTATATATTATAGTATAGTATAGTATTAGAAAATTATATTACTAGAAAATGATATACTATTATATTAATTAATTATATCTATATTATATTAAAAGAAAATTATATACTAAATATATACTATGTACTATTATATACTAAAACTACAGTAAAGAATAGAAGAAAGGATTTCATCAGAAGGCTAGAAAAGAAAGCAATAGAAAAGAATGATAATAAAATCTTGTGACTGACCAGAGTCCGAGCCAGCTGACTGTGATTGGCCATTAATTAAAAACAACCAAGATGGACCAATCACAGATGCACCTGTTGCATTCCACAGCAGCAGATAATTATGATAATTATTGTTTTTCTTTTCTTCTGAGGCTTCTCAGGAGAAAAAAATCCTGGCCAAGAGATTTTTCAGAAAATATCACGGCTACACTCCATCACCAGCATTCCTCCAGGAATGTCTTCCTTCCATGGAATCCCAGGATGGTTTGGGTTGGAAGGGACCTCAAAGCCCACCCAGTGCCACCCCTGCCATGGGCAGGGACAGCTCCCAACATCCCAGGGTGCCCCAATGTCCCTTGGGCACTTCCAGGGCTGGGACATCAAAACCGTCCACAAAATTCTCTGGGAAACCTGGCTCTCCCATAACTCTCTTTTCCATAGGAAAGTTTAATATTTGCTGTTGCAGAACACACCAGAACTTTAATTTGGGGCCTTGGTTGGGCTGGGCTCTCAGCACCCATCAGCTGCTGTCTGGGTGCCCCTCTCACACCACAGATATTTTTCCCTTCCCTCTCCTTGTTCCACTCCATAAATCCCAAATCCAGCTGCAGAGGGGGGCATATGTGGCCCGAAGTTTAGAGTCCGGCTAGCTGAGGGCGAAAGGCCGACGCCCCTCTGCAATTCCTGGCCAGCGCCCTTCGGCGTCTGAGGGCCTCGGGCTGTGCTGGCTGCGGACTGGCTCACACCGCTGGTATAGGGGAGGAACGGAGCTGACCATTTCCCGGGGGATAAACATCGGTTTATTGAAGGTGTTGCGGGATCCAAACGCGGGGAAACCAACCGGGAAAAAGTTATTTCATAGGGGGTGAAACAGGATTGTAAAGGAGGGGGGTGGGTACAGGCGGAACCAATCGGGAAAGGTGAGGGGATGAACTTCACAGAACTGACACTCCATGGAGACCAATAATCAAAAGGTAAAGGAGGTGTCCTGGGACCCCAGCCAACCACCATCTCCAGAGAGGAGAAGGTTCTCGAAACCTGGGAGGAGGAAGGGAGTGATTGACTGGACAGGGAGGAAACAACTTTCACTTATAAGGGAAACCCGGGGAGGAGCAATTACATATCAGCAACTATGAATAGCGGTTGCTATAGCAACTTAGCTGACAGGCTAACGGTGGCGGGAAAAACTGGGGGAACGAAACCATTTTACACATAATAGGGGAGAACAATACATAAATTGGGGGAATAACACAAGAAACTTAACAACACACTACAACATCCAGCCTGGAACAGTCTCCCATGAAACACCTGATGGATGGCTCCAGGAGAAGAAACTTCCCTGTGTTCTTGCCAGGCTCCTCCAAAATCCCATTATTTTTCTTCCCTCGCGTTTTGAAGCCCGGGCCCATTTCACTGAGGGAGAATAACTCTCATTGCCGGGTTTGGAAATGTTTTCCTAATCACAAGTGCTGCATGAGAAGAGCCATCACATTTTGAATAATTGATGGCTACTTTATTGAGTTGTCAGCACTAATTCATCCTCCTTTTGAAGTGCTGCGACGTTCAAAGGAGCCATCCTTTCACAACGTGCTCATTTTTCCAGGAAAAGTTCATTTTTATAATCACTTTTTTTTTTTCCTTTTTCCCTCCCCCACTGTGGAATGTAATTGTAGCTGAGAGGGAGGGATGAGGCTCCTTCCAGCACCCTCTAAAATGCCTTTATTCCTCCTCTGGCTGCTCATTTCTCTGCCTCCCTCCTCTCGCAGAGGTTTAATTATACCTGTTTTAAAAGCACATTTTGAAATATGACACCCAGCTCTGGCACAGAACAAAAGAGACATTAATCTATTGTTGAAAGGGAAGGGAAAAATCCTTTTTTTTTTTTTTTTTTGTGTGTGTGGCAGGGGCTGCCTGTCCCTGACAAGCAGCGTTCGGTGGGAGTAGTTGGGATTTTGGAGGCAGGGATTTGTCAACAGGAGAATTATAAAAGGAACAACAATGCAGGAATGCTGCCATTCTGCTGGAATATTCCTCCTGGCACTCTGCCTCTGGAATCTTCCTCCTGAAGTGGATGAACTTTGCACTTGGAAGGCTCATAGTGCTCTAATTATTACATCTGAATGAACTGAGGGAAGTCAATTAAAAGTTTCCCCCTCCTGGTTGTAATCTGTAAATAGAGCCTTTCCATCAAACTAAAATAAATTAAATCAAATTTAAAAATAAAATAAAATAAAATAAAATAAAATAAAATAAAATAAAATAAAATAAAATAAAATAAAATAAAATAAAATAAAATAAAATATTTTAAAAAGGGAAGGGAAAGGAAAAGGAAAAGGAAAAGGAAAAGGAAAGGAAAAGGACAGGAAAGGAAAGGAAAGGAAAGGAAAGGAAAGGAAAGGAAAGGAAAGGAAAGGAAAGGAAAGGAAAGGAAAGGAAAGGAAAGGAAAGGAAAGGAAAAAGAAAATATAAAATAAAATAAAATAAAATAAAATAAAATAAAATAAAATAAACACTCTCATGCACACAAAGCTGTCAGAGTACTAATTTTGGTTTTTTGGCAAATATTTTGCTTTTGTACTGGGACTTTTTGCTTTGTGTGAGCTGCACTTTAAAGAAGAGAAAAGCTTTTCCCTCTGCCTATAAAATTGTACTTGATCTGGTCTTCCTGGGGCTGATCCAGGATTTCCTGGGGAATTCACACCTTTGGGATGTGCTCTTTAATTAAAATATTTAAGGACTTTGTGCCTGTAAAGAAAACTGCCACAGGGTGTGAAAATCAAGGAAATGCTACAATTCTGTAGGAGGACCCGGCCAGGGCTGGTTTAATTAATTAATTAATTAATTAATTCTCTGTTTAACTCTATTTTTTTATCCTTTAGGGGTGGTGTCAAACGTGGTGTTGAGGGAGAGGTTGAACTCTCATTGGGCATTCCCTGTTTCATTCCTGCTCTGTCATTTTCCACCGCAAAATGAAAAATATCATTATTAATCCCTGTCCTCCCAAGGGATGGACAAGTCATGGACCTGAAAATAAAACCTCAGTGGGAATAATTTGGGCCGTCCCTCAACTTGTTGTGATCAAAAACTTTGTGCCTTCCTCTGGAATTCCAGATTATTCTTTTTCTTAATCACTGGACCACCAAAACCTTTTTTGAGGTTGATATTGATTTAGCAGAAAGCTGAGCTGTTTTTCAGAGGACTTGGGTTTATCACAAACCATTTCCAACTTCTCACCCAGAGTGGTCTTGGCAAGGATGGTTTGGGAGGACTCAGGATGGAGCAGCCAGCAATGCTTTACTTTTGTGGGAATTGAGCTGCTCAGCACCACCTCGAGAATTTGACCTCAATTTATACCCTGAGGTCTCCCAGAAAATTCTCATTGAATTCCTGTGAACTCGCTCTAAATCCTCAGCTCTGAATTCCTGTTGGTGAGGGAATGAATGGCTCCTGGGACATGGAGGTGAGGATGGGATTTGTGTGACCCGGGGTGAAAAGTCCTCCCTTTTCACACAGGGTGCAGCTGCTGGGATTCTGATGAGGGACAGGAGCTTGTGAAAGCCAAAAAAAAAAAACTTTCTAAAGGGTATTTAATTGGCTCTTCACTTGGAGAGAGTTCAGGAAACTCCTTTTGGGAAGTTGATGTCGCCACATCCCTCACCCACCTTCGTACTGCTGAAATGGAAAATCTGTAAACACAGATTGACCTCGTGTTGCAGCAACCACTGAATATTTAAAATTCCACTTTCCTCCCCAAAAATTGCCTTTTTTTTGCCCAGTGTTGGACCCAAATTCTCTGTTTCCTGCACTGTACAGACCCCAGATGGGGGATGATTAATGGGATAATTATCCCATATCTCCAACACTCCCCTGTTCAGTGCATGCTCCCCATCAGGCCATGTGTTTTTTCTGGATGGGACAGGAAATGTTTGTTCTGCATAGATGTAAAACAAAAAGCTGTAACTGAGTAGTATCCTGAGTAGTAACCCAGTAGTAACTGAGCTAGTCCAGTTTGCTGTTTCTGTGTGAAACTGAGTGAAATTCTCTGCCGTTATTTGCAACCACATCGGAGATGAACTCCCGCCATTCCGTCCACAGGAGATTCATTTCTCCTCGGCTCCCTTTCCATTCCCATCAGCGATCTTGAGTGCCACCTGCCTTCCCAATAAATCCTGGAATCCATCCGTGAATATGACAACAAAAATGACAACAAAGATGACAACAAACATGACAGCATCCCAGAGACAAACGATCCCGGCTCCGAGTTAATTCCCGTTTCCCAGCAGGGCTCCGCGGTGGCCCCGCTGGGTTTGGAAGCGCTGCTGCTTGGTTAATAGATGAATGTTTTGTGTGGATGGCTCCATCCCAGCCAGGTTTGGCTCCCTGGCCTTCCCACAGAATGCCCTGCATGGATTTATCCACAGGGCAATCACTGGAGAGTCGTTAGAAACGGGAAAACAGCGGGCGGTAAAACAAAGCGCTGCTTCCCTGCCATCCACGACTGCCTGGAGGCCTCTCGGAGATCTCGGCTGCTGGGAAGGGGAGATGGCTCTGCCAGGAAATGATGCACAAATTCCACATGGGAAGGGACAATCCATGGCCCCATCCAGCCCATTTTCCAAGCAGGATTGCTCATTACGCCGCTGGCCAGGATTGAACAATGGCAGCAATGCTGGTATCAGACATCTCCCATGATGAGCTGCCCCAGTGGGTTTTTCACTTCCCAGTCTCATGTCGTTTATTCTTTATTCCTCCTAAAATGTGGGGTTTTGGTGGGAAAAGACAACTTCTTTTCCACGCTGCTCTTTTGCTGGATTTTGGGAGTGGGGTTTTGCCATCACACAGAGCTTTGGGATGACAGAAATCCTGAGTTAGGAGCAGGGGGTTGCGAAAATGCTGAGTAGTTCCTTCAGTTGTTTTTACTTTTTTCCAGCAGGTCAGGGAGGGGAAATACTCAGTGCTTAGTGTAGGAAGTGCAGCTGAATAATTTTTGGGTTGTTTTGGTTCAGTTTTTGGATTAATGGGCAGGTCTTTGGGAAAATCGTGATAAAAATAGTTGGGATCTGAAGGAAGGAAAGGTGTCCTTGATGTGTGGTTCAGGATTTATTTTTACTGCAAGGCCTGCAGGGACAGCACCCAGGGAATGGCTCCCACTGCCAGAGGGCAGCCATGGGTGGCATCTTGGCAATGAGCAATTCCTGCCTGGGCTGGCATTGCCAGAGCAGCTGGGGCTGCCCCTGATCCCTGCAGTGCCCAAGGCCAGGCTGGAGCAGCCTGGGATGGTGGGCTTGGAATGGGATGGGCCTGAAGGGCCCTTCCCACCCAAACCATTCTGGCATTTGGGACACTCAGAATCCATCCCCAGGGATTTTTATGGAAGTTGGGGATGGCAAAGGGAAGGGAGACCCTTCCTGGAGTGCTGAGATTGCCAGTGAAGCCCCCAGAGCCCAAAATCCCTTCCTGGAGAGGAGTCAGGGTGGGGATGGATCCAATGCCAGGCTGGGAGAGCTGGGAATGGAGGGAATTCCCTGGAGAGGGAGCCTGGAGTGGGATTTTGGGAAGGGATTCCCAGAGCAGCTGGGGCTGCCCCTGATCCCTGCAGTGCCCAAGGTTGGACACTGGGGCTGGAGCAGCCTGGGATGGTGGGAGCTGTCCCTGC
This sequence comes from Zonotrichia albicollis, assembly GCF_047830755.1. NCBI lineage: Eukaryota > Metazoa > Chordata > Aves > Passeriformes > Passerellidae > Zonotrichia > Zonotrichia albicollis. The sequence continues at coordinate 2,419,732 of NC_133822.1, read as the reverse complement.
CATGGATGGGGTGGCACTGGGTGGACTTTGAAGGTTCCTTGGAACCCAACCCATTCTGGGATTGCTTTGGGAGTGTCTGTGTCCCATCTATGAGATTCCCAGAAAATCACAGAATCCCTCAGGCTGGAAAATCCCTCCAAGGCCATCAAATCCAACCTGTGCCCCATCCCCACCTCGTCCCGAGCCCACAGCACTCAGTGCCACCTCCAGGCCTTCCCTGGACACCTCCAGGGATGGAAACTCCGCCACAAATCCAAGCGATCCCATTTCCGTGCTGGTTTAAACTGGTGTGGCTGAGCTTTTCTTATGGAAAACGTCAGCCCAAAAGGGAAAGTGCCCTGCAGCCTCTGGCACTTTCCAAATCCATCCCCACTTCCAGAAACTGGGACACATCCTCACACCATGGCTCCTCCTTGGACTCATCTTCCTTTGGGAACGGCCCCACTCTCGGACCCGTCACCAGCAGGGGCTTGGGGAAAGAACAGACAACAAAATAGAATACAGTGGGTTAAAAATATTCCAATTCTGCTCCCAGCCCACGGATCCCTTGTTGTAATTCCTTGTTGTAATTCCTGCTTCTCCTGGCAGGATCACAGGCTGGTGGTGCCTGTTCTCCCACCTCCCCAGCTCTGTCACTCCCACATCTCCAGGGCTCTGGGGTGCTCACTGGGGTTGGATGAATTCCATGTTAACACGAGCTCTTGGATCCTGGGAGCCGCCTCCACGCACAAGGAATTCCCAGATAATCCTTTGGAGACATCAGGGGCAGAGCTGTGATCTGCTCGGGCTTTGATGTGTGAGCACTGGGCTGAATTTACTGAATAAATCACCAGCGGTGCCGGCACGTGGAGCTGCCCTGAGATTTCTCCTGTCTGTGCTTTTTTGGGGCAGGATTCAGGCTGGATTTTCCCTTTTGGGATGTGCAAAGACCCCCCTGAATCACCCTTGAATTGGTCAATTTGACCCCTGCTCGTGCCACAATCCAAAAATGCAAAATTGGTTTGTTTTTTGCTTTTTTTGGAGGGTGGGGGGATTGGTGGAGTTGTTTTTGTTGTTGTTTTTTGTTTGTTTTTTGGGGGTTTTTTTGTTTGTTTGGTCTTGGTTTTGGGGGTTTTTTGGGAGGGTTTTTTGGTTTTTTTTTTGGGTTTTTTTTGGTTTTTTTTTGTAGATGCAAAAAAATGTAAACCAAGAGACAAAGTGAAATTACAGATTTTTTTTTTTTTTTGTAATCTCCTTCACTTTGCAGCACACAATGCAATTCTCTTCGTAGCCTCCAGCTTAGGAAACTCTGCATAATGCCAAGGGTTCCATAAAATGAAAATTTGGCAGGATTAAGGATATTTGAGTTCTGTTGTTGTGTGGAGACCTTGAGTCCATCATGTCCTACCTAATTCCAATGGTTTTGCTTTTTGAGCCATTCCTGGAGCAGGGAGGAGCCCTCAGCTGCTTTGGGATTTCTCCATCCCAGCACTGGATTTGTTTGAAATCCTTTGGAATCCTTTGGTGTAGAATGGGAATTCCAGTGCCTTGCTCATCCTAAAGTTCAGTTGTTCCTGTGCACTAAAATATTGAAATTTAAGTCTTGCTAAACAAATTACTTGAGGGAAAAATTTTTCTCCTTCCTGTCCTTTTCCTAACCAATTCCTCTTTTCCCAGTGATTTTATGTATAAATTCCTTTCCAGCACTGAGATTTCCTCATGGAAATGGAAATTTCCCACTGGAAATGTGGAAATTTTTTACCCATTTTGTTGAGAAACACCTGAAGAATCAAATTGTCGCCCTCTGGCCTCTTGTGTGGAAATTGGGGTGGAAATTCCCCCTTGGAAATGTTTTTCTCCTTCAAATTTAAAACCAGACTTAATAGATAAAATAAAATCAATGCACAGAAGACAAAATTTCACCTTTCTATCCTTTTCCCAACCAATTCCTCTTTTCCCAGTGATTTTATGTATAAATTCCTTTCCAGCACTGAGATTTCCTCATGGAAGTGGAAATTTCCCACCGGAAATGTGGAAATTTTTCACCCATTCTGTTGAGAAGCACCTGAAGAACCAAATTGTCAAATTTGGCCACCTCTGGCCTCTTGTGTGGAAATTGGGGTGGAAATTCCCCTTTGGAAATGTTTTTCTCCTTCAAATTTAAAACCAGACTTAATAGATAAAATAAAATCAATGCACAGAAGACAAAATTTCACCTTTCTATCCTTTTCCCAACCAATTCCTCTTTTCCTAGTGATTTTATGTATAAATTCCTTTCCAGCACTGGGATTTCCTCATGGAAATTTCCCACTGGAAATGTGGAAATTTTTTACCCATTCTGTTGAGAAACACCTGAAGAACCAGATTTTCAATTTTGGCCACCTCTGGTTTCTTGTATGGAAATCAGGGTGGAAATTCCCCTTTGGAAATGTTTTTCTCCTTCAAATTTAAGACCAGACTTAATAGATAAAATAAAATCAATGCACAGAAGACAAAATTTCACCTTGCTATTCTTTTCCCAACCAATTCCTGTTTTCCCAGTGATTTTATGTATAAATTCCTTTCCAGCACTGGGATTTCCT